>NC_137501.1:32277165-32307165 GCF_041902795.1 Electrophorus electricus | reverse complement strand
ACTCAGGGAATGATTAGCCACACAATAACGCTAACTAACCCTAACTCTAACCAACCCTAACTAACTCTAACCATATGAAACTCAAGGATTGATTAGCCACACGATAACTCTAACTAACCCTAACCCTGATCCTAACCCCTAACCTAACCCTAACTTTAATCTAACCCTAACCCTGACTAACTGCAACACTCCCTAATCCCTAACCCTAACACGTAACCCTAACTAACCCTAACGCCTAACCCTGACAAACCCTAACCAACTCTAACCCCTAATCCTAACCCTAATGTCTAACTAACTCTAACCCTTACCCTAACCCTATCCCCTAATCCTAACCCCTAACCCTTAACCCTAACCCTAACCCTATCCCCTAATCCTAACCCCTAACCCTTACCCTAACCCTGACAAACCCCTATTGTAGGCAGGCTGTGGCAGCCCTACTGTAATTCTGCTGATTCTCTCCCATAATGAAGCAAAAATGAACACTTCGCATGTCTTTGTCTGAGACGAAGCATCAATGGGCGTCCGAGTACCTTTCACCTGGATGTGGATAATCTCGTCTCTCTATCTGCTGAGGTTCACCTACCCCATGTCATGAGGTTACTGACCCTCAACCCGTCTCAGCTGCCATGGCTACTCCCACCACCCCCTGGTGTCCCCTCCTTCAGCCCACTACACCTCCACCCCAAAGACTCTCTGTTGCCCTTAATGGATGTTCTCTTGTGGGATGGGTCTCGGACACATGCACACCATCGAGACAAAGCTAGGACCTCTAGAAAGTTGGACAATGAATGCTTATTTTTTCATTTTATTATTATTATTTTTTTAAATTCTGTAAATTGTTATTATTATGGTGTCTGTTGAGACTCTGAGACTTGGTTCTTCTTCATGCTCTAGGGAGTTTTTCCTTGTCACTGTTGCCCTTGGCTTGCTCACTTGGACTTGGACATTTGTAAAGCTGCTTTGTGACAACATCTAAAAAGTGCTATATAAATAAATTTAACTTGACTTTCCACTCAGCCTGGACTTAACACCAGGGGGCGCCCTCTGCATGGTTTCTGCCTGATTCCTGCAGCAGTACAAATTATTTTCTCTTCACTACTGAACCTGTAGGGTTAGGGATAGGGTTAACCCTAGTGAACCTGTAGGGTTAGGGATAGGGATAACAATAGTGAACCTGTAGGGTTAGGGTTAGGGATAAGGTTAACCCTAGTGAACCTGTAGGGTTAGGGATAGGGATAACAATAGTGAACCTGTAGCGTTAGGGTTAGGGATAGGGATAACAATAGTGAACCTGTAGGGTTAGGGATAGGGTTAACCCTAGTGAACCTGTAGGGTTAGGGATAGGGATAACAATAGTGAACCTGTAGGGTTAGGGTTAGGGATAGGGTTAACCCTAGTGAACCTGTAGGGTTAGGGATAGGGATAACAATAGTGAACCTGTAGGGTTAGGGATAGGGATAACAATAGTGAACCTGTAGGGTTAGGGTTAGGGTGCACCCTAGTGAACTCAGGGTTTCTTTAACAAGCCCAGCTCAGGGGCAAGTCGAGGCAGGTTCTCTTACTGTCCTTCAAAGAGGAACTGGTCTCACCTGGCTGACATCCTGGAGGTCACTAGTGCCACTGACCCTGCCTCTGTTCTCCCTGCCAGAGTATTACCAGGTCTCCTCTAGAGCAGACAGCACCTCCTGGGGCTCAGGATGGGTACTGCAAACCAAAATCACCAGACACAGACCCTGTTTCCTCCCCCAGCCCATCATCCTCATCATCAGCTCACCAGTGTCTCCTGCTAAACCATAAGTCATTCATTTACTTATTACACCCTGCTTCACACCTACAGTACTGTAATGCACAAATACTCCCATACGTATGTATCACTAACACACACACACGGGCACTGTATGCACACTGTATATCGGTTGTCTTGTATATAATCTGTATGTTATTTGTCCTCTACATAATCTGTATAGTGTTTGTCTTGGGCATGTCTTGTAGAGAGAAGGAATAAGAACGTGTAAGAGTGACCATGAGTTTGTATGCATGAGAGAGAGAGAGAGAGAGAGAGAGAGAGAGAGGGATGAAGAAGCAGAAGAGTCTAAACATGAGAGAGGAATGCTGATGGCCTGGACGAAAGTCTGACCTTCAGAAACAAAGACTTCTCTCTTTATGTCTCACTTGGTCTCTCTCTCTCACTCCCTCTACCACAACTGTGCTTGTTTTCACCATGAAGTAAGTCAGGTTTCCAGCTCAGATATGCATAAACTAGGCACACACACTGCACAGGAATCTCAGTACAGAACTATAAAGACGTATGGACCAGTTTCTCATGAGCAGGACTGTAGACTGTAACTGTACTTATTAATGTACTTAGAGCAGGTGGGAAACCCCTCAAATACCTCTGACATTGTTTTCCTGGAAAATAAGTAAAGTTAATAGATTATGATAACTCCAGAATCCATACACCCTTTAGAATATCTGTCTCTCACTCTCTCCCTCTCCCTCTCTCTCTCTCCCTGGATGAATTATCAAAGATAATCCCTTGTGTCCTCTGAACCATTCACACTGAGCAGAAGAAAGGCGATCATTTTATAAAACCCCCAGGATGCTGCCGTGCCCTCTGTGTGTGTGTGTGTGTGTGTTTGTGTGTAGTTCTCAGACCTGCTGGGGAAGTAATGGCCAAACAGATACATTTAAATAAAAAGCAGAAGATGAGAGAGACAGAGCAAGTGTTAGTCTATGTGAGTGAGAGAGAGAAATGATAAACAGAACAAGAAAAATAGAAAAATACATTCTGAAGATTAATTTAGACTAATTAAGTGCCAGATACAAAGCAAAACAGTTTACAAATGAGTTATGGAGATATGGAGATACATAGTACTGAACCTAACTGCTTCTTTTGCAGGAATGATATCCTTAAAGCAATCCACCCAAGTTTCATCTGACTGGAGAAACTGGGTGGAGTGGGACATTACTGGCAGGGAAAAAAAGGGAAGCATCGTGTGATTGGTTGGAATGGAGCACAGTATAGAGTGACTGGTCCCAGTTTACAGCCACATCAGGGTAGGGAGGGAGCACTTTCTGAGGTGGGAACTACAGGGCCAGTTGCTCTGGCCAATTTGAAGTAAAATAGAATTATGATGATAAATGCCAGATTTGTGGTGCAGAGGATGTAGACCAGGGATTGTCTGTGGAGTGTAGAATGGGCTTTAACCAGCACCTGATTGGCTGATTGGCAGGTGCTGCTGATGTAGGTATGAAAGCTTTAAATGAGTTTGCAGTAATGTGCCGTTTCGCACGGTGGATGCTGGGTTTGATTACTTCTGTCTCTCTCTCCTTTTACTCTCTGTCTTTGTCTCTCTGTCTTACACCCCCGAACACACACACACACCCACCCACATCCACACCCCTTCCCCCCCAAACACACACACACACACACACACACACACACACACACACACACACACACACCCATACATTCATCCACCAAAACACACATGCACACACAGTAAATTCATGTTCTCTGTAGAGCTCCACAGCAGAGGCCTGAGGGCACAGATCCTAATCAGAGTTGATAGAATGATATTGAGTGAACTCTCACAAACTCACTCACGCTCTGTCGCACCCTTCTTCTAGTTTCTCTCTCTCTCACACACACACACACACACACACACACACACACACACACACACACACACACACACACACACACAGAGTCACTCACGCTCTGTCGCACCCTTCTTCTAGTCTCTCTCTCACACACACACACACACACACACACACACACACACACACACACACACAGAGTCACTCACACTGTTGCTCCTTTCTTTTTGTCTCTCTCGCTCTTTCTCCTACATACACACTCACAGAGGGAGAATGATCCATTATCGAGAGCATCTTATTATTTAAAGATCATCTTAAGTGTGTGTGTGGTGGGGGTTGTGTCTGTGTTTGTGTCTGTGTTAGAAACTGTTGTCACTTGCTCCTTGAATGCCATAACTTTGTTACTTCTGCAAGATAATGCACCTGAATGCAGACATCAGGACTCTATTTGAGTAAGACAGATTTGATCAACAAGAGAAGAACAGAGGCATATATGACAACAAATACCCAGATACCCAATCCCACCCTCAAACACCCAATCCCACCTTTAAACACCTAGAGCCCACCTTCAAACACCCAGAGCCCACCTTCAAACACCCAAACCCACCTTCAAACACCTAAGACCACCACCTTCAAACACCCAGAGCCCACCTTCAAACACCCAAACCCACCTTCAAACACCTAAGACCACCACCTTCAAACACCCAGAGCCCACCTTTAAACAGCCAGAAACTACCTTTCTCTCTGTTCCTGACCTTCTCTCCTTCATCTGTTTGTCTGCTCTCGCTCACTCTCTGTCTATCCCTCACTCCCTTCGGCAGATGGGTCTGGCATGTGATTCTCAGCACTGTGATCAGCCCTCTCCCTTAATTAAAGCTTCTGATGCCTCAAGCTAATGAGGGGGACTCTAATTAGTTTCTAATTATTGAAGTCACTGTAAAGGAAGAATATATCCCCATGTCTTACAGAGCTGAGAGGTAGAGGTCAAAAACTACAGCAGACAGCGAGGCAGTAAGCAGGACGAGGTGCACTTCTTAACTGTTTAAACTGCATTAAATTAATTAGAACTGTTATGTTTTTATGTTTTATCAGTATATCCCTTCACATGCCAGTACAGGCAGTCTAATAAATCTGTCCAATAACCCTCCACAAAAGGTTACAGAAGTTCAGAAACTTTGGAAAGTTCTAGACTTGCATGCTGAAAACACTTTCTTTCCTTTGCTCTGGTGTCTGCTCTTCTCCCAGAGAGACGTGGTGAATTATACATGCACGTCCGATCCCTTTCTCTGACATTTTTAAAAGAATCTACGAACTTTTGCTACTTTTAATGATTTTTATAATGATCTTTCCTGCTCATGACTCCTTCTCTCTCTGTCCCTCTCTCTCTATCCCTCTCTATCCCTCTCTCCCTGTCCCTCTCTCTCCATCCCTCTCCATCCCTCTCTATCCCTCTCTCTATCCCTCTCTCCATCCCTCTCTCTCTATCCCTCTCTCCATCCCTCTTTATCCCTCTCTCTCTATCCCTCTCTCTCCATCCCTCTCTCTCTATCCCTCTCTCTATCCCTCTCTATCTCTCTCTCCCTGTCCCTCTCTCTCCATCCCTCTCTCCATCCCTCTCTCTATCCCTCTCTCTATCCCTCTCCCTGTCCCTCTCTCTCCATCCCTCTCCATCCCTCTCCATCCCTCTCTCTCCATCCCTCTCCATCCCTCTCCATCCCTCTCTCTATCCCTCTCTCTCTATCCCTCTCCCTGTCCCTCTCTCTCCATCCCTCTCTCCATCCCTCTCTATCCCTCTCTCTCTATCCCTCTCTCCCTCTCTCTCTATCCCTCTCTATCCCTCTCCATCCCTCTCTCCATCCCTCTCTCTCTATCCCTCTCCATCCTTCTCTCTCTATCCCTCTCTATCCCTCTCTCTCCATCCCTCTCTATCCCTCCCTCCCTCTCTCCCTCCCTCTCTCCATCCCTCTCTCCATCCCTCTCTCTCCATCCCTCTCTCTCCATCCCTCTCTCTCTATCCCTCCCTTCCTGTCCCTCTCTTCCTCTGCTGCTCTCCCTCTACGGGTATTTCGAAGGAGAACCAGAAAAGCTTTTAAGTTACCAGAATGGCAATAATGATCATAACAATAAAAAAGTGATAATAATGTATCACATACAGCTCCAACACAACATGTATGTGATATGATTCATGTGCAGATGTGAGCTATATGTGACACGTATGGATCTGTACAAGTGATGGAGTGTGTAATGGCATGTGTGCATCTGTACATGAATTGGAGTGTGTAATGAAACATGAATATAATGATTCTTGCCATGACACTTTGTAAGTGTTAAAATAGTTTAGAAGGTCGAGTATTTTACTCCAAGAGCTTAAAAGCAATGAAGAAGTCACATTTGTGTGTGTGTGTGTGTGTGTGTGTGTGTGTGTGTGTGTGTGTGTGTGTATGAGAGAGAGACACACACACACACACACACACACACACACACACACACACACATAGTGGTAAAGTGTGTATTTGATGGCCACATGCTACATAAACCTCTTTGCTGACATATTGGCAGCAGCAGACAGATAATACTGCATGATAAACATCTCACAAGATGTTTCAACCAGCATCACTTTGCACCTACATCCATATTTATTAATCCCTTCTCCACTGTCTCTCTTTCTCACACACGCACACGCGCGCGCAGCTTCATGGCATGTGTGAAGCACTCTTTTTGAAGAGACAAACATGCCACAATTTTGGCATTTGCAACTTCTTGACACACCACCCACCCACACGCTTCTCTGACTGTGACACTCCCCCACCTACTTGGCCGGATCAGTGCAGCCTCTCACCCTTTGCCCTACTGAACACAATACGAGATCTTATAACACAAATTATGTACGTAGGCATCTATTTATATACAGTGAATTGGAATTACTGTAATACATCACTGTAAAAAAACCTGCATTCATTAACCAGACCAGACAATCACAGACTCATCCTGTCTACGTCTCGTTTTAGTTCAGCCCTCATCTGCTGTAAAGCCCCGCCCTTCATTGACCGCACCTGGGCCTTGTAGGGTTGGGTGCATTAAAAATGTAATGACTCTATTTAAAAATGGTGAAATTAACATTTCTGTTCCACGTCTATCTTGTAAACCGACAATAACACCTTCAGCGCACGTTCAGGGGCGGGGCAGAGCTTTAGAGGTCATTGATTGGTGACTGAGGTGCTCACTGTTTGTTGAGGTCACTGATTGGTGACTGAGGTGCTCACTGTTTGTTGAGGTCACTGATTGGTGACTGAGGTGCTCACTGTTTGTTGAGGTCACTGATTGGTGACTGAGGTGCTCACTGTTTGTTGAGGTCACTGATTGATGACTGAGGTGTTCACTGTTTGTTGAGGTCACTGATTGGTGACTGAGGTGCTCACTGTTTGTTGAGGTCATACATTGTCAGAGAGAGCAGAAAGCCAACATGGCTTGTGGTGAGTCAAGCAAGCCAATTTCAAAGAAAAATGCTACTACTGCAATTTGGTAGAATTTTGGATTTGTTCCAAATGAAAATGGAGAGCCAGCAAACCTTGATGTCCCTGAATGTAAGATTTGTCTAAAAACAGTCACAGATAAGAACGGAAATACGTCGAATATGCACTCGCATCTAAAAACTAAGCACCCTTTATTCACTTCACTGGTCACAACAAACGCGCGCTTTCGCCAAATCCACAAACTATGTAATGGATAGTGCGCGATACAAGGCATGTACATTAGTGGTTACAAAATACCTCAATAAAGCAATGGTGTCGTTCCACACGGTCAAAATACCTTAATTTAAAGATATAATCCAAACACTTGATTGCCAGTACGAACTACCTGGAAGATACATTTTTTAAACTAGGGATTCCCAACTTGTATAACAAAGTTCGACAAGATGTACAACACCGTGACAGCATACTTCATCATATCAGACTGGAAATTACAGTCCAAATGTTTTGAAACAACATTTTTCCTGGAAAGTCACAAAGCTGCCAATATCACTGGCGCTAGGTGATAATAAAAGCACATAGTTATAACTACAGATAGTGGAGCCAACATTGCAGCTGCTGTCAAGCTTCTGCAGTGGTTGTGGTTAAACTGTTACGGTCATAGTCTCAGTTTGGCGGTGTCGAGTGGACTGTAAGACCAAAGGCACAGAAACCTCAGCACACCAGAAATATTGTTAGTCATTTGTTCAAGCCTGACAAAGTAAATCAGTTAGGTTTTTTGCAAAAATAAAACTTGAATAATATAAAATACTATGCTTTTGTTTAGAAAATGTAACCGAATTTTCTTGTCGTTTTCTTAACACGCCACATATAATCCAGTTTCAATTTTCTACTAAAACAGCATAGAACTGCTTTGTGTTCACACCATAAATGCTCATATTTTTGTCTTATTCGTTGTTAAAACCTGAAGTTTTTTGCGTCTGTTTTTAGACAGTGTTCAGCGAGAGAATAAATCTATTGAAACTAATGGCTAAATAGTATAGGTGTGTTTACAGCTGTAAGGTTTAGATATATTTTTCAGACATATTGTGATGTGCAAAATAAGTAACATTTGTAATGGTCCAATTTATCTTTCAAATAAAACATATGTCGTTTGTTTACGGAATGTAAAGTGTATTAATGCCCTCCCCCTACCCCCGGTAGTACTGTATTCCACGGGATCATTTAGACGTATGACTGTATGAAAAAAGGCAATACCGCCCAACCCTAGTGCCTTGTTTCCCTAATCTGCCTGTGACATTAAGACTCTCACCCTCCTACCTCCTCCTGTCTCCTGCCATCTTGTTTGGTTGGTACTTGACTAATGTGCTTTGCTGTACTTTTCTGAGTGTGCTTCTCTGTGTCTCTCTTACATTTGTTTCTCTGGAGTTTCACTAAGTCTGGTTACATGTATCTTTCCTCTGCATCTGCCACTCACCTTTTTCCATTATAATATCTAAACCGCTGTGGTTTTGCAGATAATAACAATAATTACCAGGACACTAAATTAAAAGTAAAAAGAATGATGCCGAGTCCCTCAATGTCGAAACTGTCCTGCCGTCCTTTCGTCTGAAGCGTCTCCGTCTATAAAGAGGCACCGCTGCGTGGATGACAGCATGACTGATGAGGCGTCACTCCTGCGACATTAAACGCCTTTTTATGGTGCTTGTATTCTCAGTTGAATGGTTTGCTGCTACAGATCATAAGATCAGGCAGTATGTCAAGCTGGAGGTTATTTATCTGCCTTAGTAACTCTGCCTAGGCTTGGTAACCACGGCTGAAGGACAGCTGTGTAATGTGAAGGACATTACACACATAGGCATTCACTTACACACATACATTCAGGCAATCTCATATACACACATGCACTAACACAATTAATGACAAGAATATATGAGAAAGGAAACAGACAGAAAAATTAAGGAGAGATTTTAATCCTGAAGAAACCAGAAACCCAAACTATACATACACATTGAAGCTGAAGACATGCCACAAATGATCCCTCTGATGAAACTTTAATGGGGTCAGGGTGGGCTTCCTCTCACCCCAGGCCACAGACAGGACCAGGACCCCTCTGGGGAAAAGTGACACTCTCTGTTCCACCAGGCGTAAGAACAGGCTTTTCCCTTTGATGTTACCACCTGGTGTCAAGAGTTACTCTACGTTCATACATCCACTAGATCACTCTTTACTCTTTTAACCCTTTCCTGGTTTTAGTCTTTCCTCTACTCTGTGCTGTAGCCTCCTCGGTCCTCTGGTTAGTTTGACCTCAGGCTGGTTCACAAGTTTCTCCTCTTCAAGACTTCGTGTTATGCTTAGTCATGCTCTGTCGCCATGAATCTTTTCTTTCCTTTTTTTAAAATGTAGTTAATCACTTTGTCTGCCACTCATCTAGTTTGTGTTATTTTGTTCGGTGATGTCATTTGCTACATTTGGTATATTATAGCAATTTTAGATGACTCAGTAACTCTGGTCATTAGTAGAATCTACTAATCAATGATTTTATGCATGTTTTCCTATCATTATTTACTCAGTAAATAATCTATAGTCATTACGTGTGTGAGTCAAGAGTAATCCTCTAATATTTATGTTTTTTCATGTTTTATTTAATGTTCTAATGAGAAATAATCACGTATCGAACTGCCAACTTACGTGCCTTGAGACTAAATTATTAGTCATTAATAAATTACTTAAAATTAATAAATTTTCCCTGTTAATCAGGGTGGTGCTCCAGTTAACCTTATCAACTGTGACTGACAATTTATTAAAGTATTAAAACAGCTACAGAATAATAACTGAGAGGTGGAGAAACAGGCAGAGAGAGAAAGGGAGAGGGAGAGAGAGAGAGAGAGAGAGAAGGAGGGAGGAAGAGAGAGACAGAAGGAAGAAGGGGAGAGAGAGAAGGAGCGAGGCTCCGTCAGCAAACAACTAGAAAGAATGAACACTAATAACCAGTATAGAAGAATTGATTTAGAGTAATGAGTCATACGTAGTCTATGTTGAGTTGGTTTACAGTAATGAGTCACACGTAGTCTATGTTGAGTTGGTTTACAGTAATTAGTTGCATGTAGTCTATGTTGAATTGGTATACAGTAATTAGGTCCATGTAGTGTATGTTCAATTGGTATACAGTAATCAGTTGCATGTAGTCTATGTTCAATTGGTATACAATAATTAGTTGTATGTAGTAAACGTTAAATTGGTTTACAGTAATTGGCTGTATATAGTCTATGTTGAAATGGTTTACAGTAATTAGTTGTATGTAGTCTATGTTGAATTGGTATACAGTAATTAGTTGTATGTAGTCTATGTTGAATTGGTATACAGTAATTAGTTGTATGTAGTCTATGTTGAATTGGTATACAGTAATTAGTTGTATGTAGTCTATGTTGAACTGGTAGACAGTAACTAGGTCCATGTAGTGTATGTTCAATTGGTAGACAGTAATGAGTTGTATATAATTAAACTGCTTATACAGGTTTGGTCCTTGACCCTTAGATCTTAAGAGCAAATCAGTAGTGAGACCCTCTGAGAACATGGATCTCACTATCAGCTTATGAAAATGACATTATAATACTGGAAACAGGATGGATATACTGGAGGCTGAGGTTTTATGAGAGTGTGTTCGCAGCAAATGTTAATGGGGACAAATGTGAAGTAAGATAAATGTGATTGGCCAGTGGCAAAGTGCAGACGCCCCTCCACTTCACTGGGAATTTACTATGGGGAAGAGCCTGGATGCTGTTGATGTTTATCTGGGAAGTTATTTACAACTTTAATTGCAATTGTCATACAAAGAGACAGGGTTATTAGTTAACCAGACATGAGCTGACAGGGTTAGTAGTTAACCAGACATGAGCTGACAGGGTTAGTAGTTAACCAGACATGAGCTGACAGGGTTATTAGTTAACCAGACTTGAGCTGACAGGGTTATTAGTTAACCAGACATGAGCTGACAGGGTTATTAGTTAACCAGACATGAGCTGACAGGGTTATTAGTTAACCAGACATGAGCTGACAGGGATAGTAGTTAACCAGACATGAGCTAACAGGGTTAGTAGTTAACCAGACATGAGCTGACAGGGTTAGTAGTTAACCAGACATGAGCTGACAGGGTTATTAGTTAACCAGACTTGAGCTGACAGGGTTATTAGTTAACCAGACATGAGCTAACAGGGTTAGTAGTTAACCAGACATGAGCTGACAGGGTTAGTAGTTAACCAGACATGAGCTGACAGGGTTAGTAGTTAACCAGACATGAGCTGACAGGGTTATTAGTTAACCAGACATGAGCTGACAGGGATAGTAGTTAACCAGACATGAGCTAACAGGGTTAGTAGTTAACCAGACATGAGCTGACAGGGTTATTAGTTAACCAGACATGAGCTGACAGGGTTATTAGTTAACCAGACATGAGCTGACAGGGATAGTAGTTAACCAGACATGAGCTGACAGGGTTATTAGTTAACCAGACATGAGCTGACAGGGTTAGTAGTTAACCAGACATGAGCTGACAGGGTTAGTAGTTAACCAGACATGAGCTGACAGGGTTAGTAGTTAACCAGACATAAGCTGACAGGGTTAGTAGTTAACCAGACATAAGCTGACAGGGTTAGAATCTCCAGGAAAAGCTGCTTGCAAAAGCTGGTAATACTCTAATACAGTAATATTGTAATACCATATTATTGCAAGCTGGTAAGTAATACTGTAATTGTAAGATGATAGGTAATACTGTAAATAAATCAAATAAATCACTTAGCATTGAATATTCTTAAAGTACAGTACATCTATCAACATAACATTTCTTAGAACTAATATAAGAATCTTATTACTGATTTTCAGCTGTCTACGAGCAACCGTTGGCCAGAAATCCCATGCTGAATACATCCGTGTTTTTTTGCTAAAACATGCCTGTCCTCATAAATGGCCTTTTAAAACCTACTTCTAGTATATAACTTCATATTTTGTCATAGAAAGTACAATTACCATCAAAGCAACTGCATGACATGTTTAAAAAGTATACAGAATTCTAGTAAAGTTCTTTATTTGGTTGTTGAAGTCAAAAACACATGTTCCTTTCCTTTGTAACCTAACACAAAATACGCATGCCTTTAGTTACCACAAAATGGATGTTACTCACATAGAAATGTTCCTGGATAGACCCATAACAAGTGTTGGCATGGACTACGGGGGTGAGAGGAAGCCCACCCTGACCCGATTAAAGTTTCATCAGAGGGATCATTTGTGGTCTATCTTCAACTATAATGTGTATGTATAGTTTGAGCTTCTGGTTTCTTCAGGATTAAAATCTCTCCTTAATCAGCACTGTACTCTAAACTGTTCTGGCTGCTACCGGTGACTGCTATGTTCAGTACAGCATGTCAATGACTCCTATGCACAACCCATTTTACGTATTCCCAATACTGCGTACTGGTAAAAATAAATGCACTGTCTGTTCTTTGTGTATTGGTCCTGTCCTGTAATTATTTATTGTATAACATTATTGTACTGGATTGTATTGTTTGCACTCTTGTAGAGTGCTGTCTGTTGCACTTGTTTTGTTTTATGTTGGATCCATGGTCCGGGAGGAATATTGTTTCGTTTTTGCTGTGTACTTGTATGTAGCTGAAATGATAATAAAGCCTTTTGAACCTTGAATCTTTCTGTCTCATTCCTTTCTCACTGTATCATTTGTATCTACAAATTATAAGTATAAATTAATGTTTGTACATTAGAGAATGCCTTTTTTTTTTACAGTATTACAGCATTTACAGTATTTTCCTCAGCATAACCTTTTAGCCCAATAGCAATGAAGCTAATATTGTTTAGCATTTAACAATGAAGCTATGAAGCTAATACTGTCTTTTTGTTGAACAAAAAAGAATCTTGCACATTCAATGTATCGTGACTATTGACTTTGTGTACATTTGGACAGGTATTTAGATACTTTAGAGATGTCTAGCACACCTAGTGGAAAATACTGTGTAGCTCCTAAAAAAGTCTATGTATATGACCAAAAAGTTCATTGTAATTGACAAGACCCTGGTGAATCAGAAATGTAGAGCATGACTGAAAATGAATCTCCAGCATCCAAATACACATTATGAACCCCCAAAATAAAAGTTGTTTTTTTTTCTGTATTAGATGAGTTCAAATGGAATCTAAATGATGAAAAAATAAGCCTGGATGTGAATGGATGTCTTGGCCTAAGTGTCTACTTCAGTCTGAATCCTGAATGATCATTGTGCTATGTGTACAATTTCAGACAACTAGTGTTAAAGTGAACAAGTACAAACCATCCAAATAATCTTAAAACTGAAGGGGCACTTAGGGCTTTTAATACTGTAATACAGTAATACTGTAATCATTTAGGCAGGTCGGTAATACCGTAATCTGGTAAATAATACTGTAATGGTTTAAGCATGTCAATAATACTGTAATACTGTAAAATGGTAAATAATAGTGCAATAATTTAAGCAGGTCAGTAATACTGTATACTGTAAACTGGTGAGTAATACTCTAATACTATAAACAATAATCTGGAATGAGGATTAGGGTTAACCCTAGGGTGGATAACAGTGGACTCAAACCTCTGTGGCCTTTTAGGGAGAGTTAGGGTGAGGGCCACCTTTCTGGCTGTTACTCAGAGGGTGTGTGCCAAGGCCTCAGACAACCAGTGGAATCGTGCTGGAAGCAGCTGTCTAAAATATGAGTCCATGTTTTTTTTTTTGACAAGACTGCAGGATGTCAGTCTGTCCAGTCCTATTAGTGGTTAGAACTTCAGGTTCAGTCCAGTCCAAGATTCGAAGGAACAGAGAACCGTGGATGGGGAGATGGTGGAAAAGATAGTGGTAGAGAAAGTGGAGGAGATGATGGAGGAGACAGTGGAGGAGATGATGGAGGAGATGTTGGAGGAGACAGTGGAGGAGATGGCGGAGGAGAGAGTGGAGGTGATGATGGAGGAGATGATGGAGGAGATGGTAGAGGAGAGAGTGGAGGAGAGAGTGGAGGAGATGATGGAGTGGAGAACCTATCGCTCTATTGCACATTAACACAAGGCGGTTGTCTTCTAGAATAATTCCAGCATGGCCTTTCAGGAAAGGACATCCAACATGGACTATAAACTATAAAGCATTTATTTTGAAATATTAGGACATGTATTCCTTCTTTTATGTGATGTGCAAGACATTTTCTAATCAAGGTTTAATTAGAGCAATAAAGGGCTGGTGTCTATTGTGGATGCAGGCCTATGTGGTGGCAATGGACCAATTATGTGAGGTAAAAGGAAGCTACTGAGCCCTGGAGGATGCTGGGAAAGACAGCAGCAGGGGGAAGCCTGGATATGCAAATTACACAATGAATATTCACATTACACACTGAATATGCACATTGATAAATTATGCACAGGGCTTTAGCATACAGGCAATGTGCAACTGGAATTTATTTATATATTTATTTTTATTGCACTGAAACTTCTAAGCTTTATCATGGTGATTAGTGTCTATAGTTTTTTAACTATACACTATAGTTTTTTTTGCTTGTTAGGAAAATGAAATAATACAATATATGTGTGTATTATACTCATTTAAGCATGTATATGTAATAATCATTTTACATGTCTAATCCTGAACACAAACCTAACACCTCTAGTGTTTTCACTTTGTTAAATGAAACATGGCTTTTAGATGCAATACTTTACCTGGCACGATTGTTTTGACAGAACTGACAAATTTGGCTCATCCTTGTTCTTTGATTTTCCTACATCACCAGGACGCACACGGATACGCACGCACACACGAGCAGACATGCATACAGCCATGAACACGCACATGTACATATACACAAAACTCTGTAAAGCTGTAACTGGAGGAGGCAGAACAAGATAGCGACTCAGGGATCCAGCAGGATCCATATTAAATCTTTTATTCTCGATAAGTAAAGAGCTAGAGTTGGTTCTTCCAAATCCTGCCACACACAAACTCCCTCCAAAGGCCAGTCAGCACCTGCTGCTCACACTGCACACTACAGCCACGGAGCAGATCCTATTTCCACAGGACCTCAGTCTATAGGATAAAACCCCACAGAATAACAACCCATACATAACAATTCTAAAAAATAAACATGAACATTACAGGAGATCATGGCCAGGAATATATTTATAACCACAGCGGGGTTTCAAATAACATGATTATCTGTTTATTCTTTATTAAATTCTGATATTTTTGAGGCCTTTCATAAAGTTCCCGCATGCTATGTTGCTGGTATGGTATTCTCGGGATTTCTAAGTGTTGCTGGTATGATATTCCCAACCTTTCTAAGTGTTGCTGGTATGATATTCCCAACCTTTCTAAGTGTTACTGGTATGATATTCCCAGTCTTTCTGCTGCTGTCAGACTGAACGTGCTGTCTATCTGAACGGTCTGTGGGTGTCATCGGTGGAGATCGGGGCTGCGAGGTCATTTTATCCAGCACACCTCCCTTTTTCCAAGAGATCTGATAAAGTCTGACAAAAACCTGAATATCCATGTACTGTAAAAAATGCAGTGATTTTACATGTATTTTTTTTCATAAACAGGAATACAGGTATTTTTTCATTTGGCATGATGACATAATTCATTACCTTATACAGTTAGTTAGAGGACCTCTCTGGTAACTATGATCCCACTAGTCACCTGGGAAATTACACTGAAATTTTGCAAAGTACTTTCAGCCAATGAGGTGTAAACAGGCGGCCAGACTTTCCAAGTGTTAATGGGGCCAGAGCACCAGTCTCAGGGTACCACACACACGCACGTCTTCATCCTCCCTACACGCTGTGTACCTGAATAAACTCGTAAACATCATGACTCTAATGATCCTGATCAGCTGTGTGTGTGTGTGTGCGAGTGTGTGTGCAAGTGCACTTGTCTGTGCATGTGCGCGTGCATATGTGTGCACGTGCATTAGATTGATGCTAAATGTGTGTTCTTTCTTACAGCCTTAATGCTGTTCAGGACTGCTTTAACTTACTGAAGAAGAAATGTGAAATGTCCTAGTTTTATATTCACAGGGAATAAAAACTCTGGACGTAAGTGAAAATGAAGCCAGAATTATATCTCAAATACAGCGATTATGGCACATGTGGGAAAGAGAGGGGGGAGGTAGAGAAAGACAAAAGAATCATCTGGGTGTTTTGTGTAAATCTGGGCAGCTGAGTACATGACTGTGTTACTAAAGCAGAACAGAGCTCAGCTGAGATGCTTCCTCTGTCTCTGTTTTTGTGTTGTCTTCTGTAATTTCCCTTGGGGACAATTCACTACTAGTAAGTCTTTCTCCATTGTCTCTCATCTAGCGTTGTATTTCTGTATCTATGCCTTCATTTCCCCAAAAAAGATTCTCCCACTCGCACTCTTCTCTCTAACCCAGACTCCTTCTAATTCACCCTCATGCTAAATTTCCCCTCTCTCTGTTCAAAACAATTCAGTGGTGCTTTATTGGCATGACATACTCACATTTGTATTGCCAAAGTTTTGATGAAGAAATTAACATGGTAAACAAAAGGTAAAATAGATTTAAATTAAAATCATATATCAGCAAGTAACAGATGGATTATGTGTTAGTGCAGTGTTAGTGTGTGTTAGTGCAGTGTTAGTGTAGTGTTAGTGTGTGTTAGTGTAGTGTTAGTGTGTGTTAGTGTAGTGTTAGTGTGTGTTAATGCAGTGTTAGTGTAGTGTTAGTGTGTGTTAGTGTAGTGTTAGTGTGTGTTAGTGCAGTGTTAGTGTGTGTTAGTGCAGTGTCAGTGTGTGTTAGTGTAGTGTTAGTGTGTGTTAATGCAGTGTTAGTGCAGTGTTAGTGTGTGATAGTGCGGTGTTAGTGTGTGTTAGTGTAGTGTTAGTGCAGTGTTAGTGTGTTAGTGTAGTGTTAGTGTGTGTTAGTGCAGTGTTAGTGTGTGTTAGTGTGGTGTTAGTGTGTTAGTGTAGTGTTAGTGTGTGTTAGTGCAGTGTTAGTGTGTGTTAGTGTGGCGCTAGTGTGTGTTAGTGCAGTGTTAGTGTGTGTTAGTGCAGTGTTAGTGTGTGTTAGTGTGTGTTAGTGTAGTGTTAGTGTGTGTTAGTGTAGTGTTAGTGTGTGTTAGTGCAGTGTTAGTGTGTGTTGGTGTAGTGTTAGTGTGTGTTAGTGCAGTGTTAGTGTGTGTTAGTGCAGTGTTAGTGTGTGTTAGTGTGTGTTAGTGTAGTGTTAGTGTGTGTTAGTGTAGTGTTAGTGTGTGTTAGTGCAGTGTTAGTGTGTGTTAGTGTGGCGTTAGTGTGTGTTAGTGTTAGTGTGTGAGTGAGGGGTCTCTTTGCTCATCTCTTGGTACTACAGAGCTTTACAATGATATGAGTGGGGGTTACTGTGTTGTAAATGTGTCCAGAATAGGTTTGCCCTTTTTTGCATCTTTGCTTTTAATGTATATCTGCCTAATTCTGCCCTGCATGCATTCATTCTCTCTCTCTCTCTCTCTCTCTCTCTCTCTCTCTCTCTCTCTCTCTCTCTCTCTCTCTCTCTCTCTCTCTCTTCTTCTTCTTCTTCTTCTTTTTGTGTGTGGGGGCAGAGTGGAGGAAAGAAACAAACGTTTGATTTCTAATTTCATATAGTGTATTATTATTATTGGTGTATTATTGTATTATTCTTTATTGTTCCAAACTCTGCTGTAACCTAAGCCCTGGTAATTCAAATGCACCGTCATCTGTCATTTGAAAATAAAACAGAGAACTGAATTTCAAGATAGGGTGGGATGGGGGGGTGGAGAGAGAGAGAGAGAGAGAGAGGAGAAAAGGAGAGAGAAAGAGAGAGATGGAAGAGATGAGTCAATTATTCTATTAATTCATATTAGTCTTTGCAGTACAGTTTATGTACTATGAATAGCATATGTATGTGTACATATACAGTCTACATACACACATTACACTATATACACATTGTACAGGGTATATACTGTATCTACTGCTGTTTACTACTCTGTTCACCATCTGTTTTTAACATTGCTGTGTACAAGGTACTGTGTGTGTACGTTACTGTGTATGTACGTTACTGTTTGTTTACATTTGTGTACATTACTGTTTGTGTACATGTGTGTACATGTTACTGTTTATGAACACAGTATTGTTTGTTGTTTATGAGAAATGATTTGGCAGACATTAGGATTTTTTCATGCCAGTAAAGCTCTTTACTGACTTACTCAGTTGTTTACTTGAAGACTATGTGTGAGTGCAAATGTGATGTGTATGTGCACACACGTGCGTGAGTGTGTGTGTGTTTGCTTTTCAAACATGAAGCATATGTCTTTGTGTGAATTCTAATCTTCTATTTCCCATATACAGCCAAGTCCTAACGATACGCTGACGGGGTTCTTACGTTCATACGGCTTGATCTGGTTCTGTAGGCAGAGCTGACTGGGTTCTTACGTTCATACGGCTTGATCTGGTTCTGTAGGCAGAGCTGACTGGGTTCTTACGTTCATACGGCTTGATCTGGTTCTGTAGGTAGAGCTTTGAGTGTGGAAACTCACACTAAAGGGAGCTTTAGCTTTATCTTAGCAAACACCTGTTCTGCAGTTTGGTTCCCATGACAACTACCTCACCTGGCTGGAGGATTCTAAGTTAGAAGCTTACATAGGCACACAGGCTCTCTCTCTCTCTCTCTCACACACACACACACACACATACACGCACACACACGCACACACACACGCACGAACATAACACACACACGGTTATAATTATAATCACAAGCAAACACAGGCTTCTGGTTTAGCTAAGAAATGTTAGAATCAAATCTGGCAGGTCGTGGAGTGTTTGTGTCTAATGTACATAGAGAACAGCAGGTTCTGAGGACAGGTTCTGAGCTGTGGCACTGTCAGGGCCCCCTGCTGGACCAAGAAAGATCCAGGACAGGAAATATACTAACGGAAAATATTTTGTGTGTCAGATAACAACAGAATAACCTGATGAACACAAAGGTTCATCACTCACAGACAGAGAGAACCAGAGTGGGAAATCGAGACAGAGGGAGAGAGAGAAAGAAAGAGAGGGAAGCAATATATGAATGAGAGCAAGCAAAAGGATAGATGGATGGATGGATGGATGGATGGATGGATGGGGAAGAGAGACAGACAGGGAAAGAGGGAGTGAGTGATCCTTCTGATTCAATTCACACAAGAGGATCAACACGGAGTTATGCGTGCACACACACACAAGCAGACCTGGGTACACACACGCGCGCGCACGAGCATGCACACACACTTACTTTCATAATGTGTACTTTTAGACCACTCAGATAAAGAGAGTAACACTTATGAAAACCTCTGATGGACTCTGAGTGTCTGGAGCACAGATTTGAGGGTTAGAGAGAGAATTGTAGAGGAAGAGAAAGAGAGAGAAAGAGAGAAAGGGAGAGAGACATAGAAGGAAAGAGAGAGGGGGCAGAGATAGAGAGAGAGAAAAGGGAGATGTGGCTATCAGACAGACTAAGTCAAGGTGCTAACACTTCGGAGTATGCACATGCAAACATTTTGTGTGTGTGTGTGTTAGAAAGCTGTGGGTCGGCTAAAATTCTTGACAAGGAACAACAAACTTTTGTGTCTTTGTGATTAAAGAGGCACGGAGCAGAACGTGTAGGATTGTGTCTTATTTTCATTCTCACAAAAACTGTGTGTGTGTATGTGTAAGTGTGTGTATGTATACATGTGTATGTGTAAATGTGTGTATGTGTAAGTGTGTGTATGTATAAGTGTGTGTATGTGTACATGTGTATGTATACATGTGTGTGTAAGTGTGTGTATGTGTACATGTGTATGTATACATGTGTGTATGTGTAAGTGTGTGTATGTATACATGTGTGTATGTGTGTGTGTATGTGTAAGTGTGTGTATATATACACGTGTGTGTATGTGTAAGTGTGTGTATGTATACATGTGTGTATGTGTAAGTGTGTGTATGTATACATGTGTATGTGTAAGTGTGTGTATGTATACGTGTGTGCATGAGTAAGTGTGTGTATGTATACATGTATGTGTAAGTGTGCGTATGTGTACGTGTGTGTGTATGTATACATGTGTGTATGTGTAAGTGTGTGTATGTATACATGTGTATGTGTAAGTGTGTGTATGTATACGTGTGTGCATGAGTAAGTGTGTGTATGTATACATGTATGTGTAAGTGTGCGTATGTGTACGTGTGTGTGTATGTATACATGTGTGTATGTGTAAGTGTGTGCATCTGTAAGTGTGTGTATGTGTAAGTGTGTGTATGTATACATGTGTGTATGTGTAAGTGTGTGCATTTGTGTGTGTGTGTGTATGTATACATGTGTGTATGTGTAAGTGTGTGTATGTGTAAGTGTGTGCATCTGTAAGTGTGTATATGTGTAAGTGTGTGTATGTATACATGTATGTGTAAGTGTGTGTATGTGTAAATGTGTATGTATACATGTGTGTATGTGTAAGTGTGTGCATCTGTGTGTGTATGTGTAAGTGTGTGTATGTATACATGTGTGTATGTGTAAGTGTGTGCATCTGTGTGTGTATGTATACATGTATGTGTAAGTATGTATATGTGTACATGTGTATGTATACATGTGTGTATGTGTAAGTGTGTGCATCTGTGTGTGTATGTATACATGTGTGTATGTGTAAGTGTGTGTATGTATGTGTGTGTATGTGTAAGTGTGTGCATCTGTAAGTGTGTGTATGTGTAAGTGTGTGTATGTATACATGTGTGTATGTGTAAGTGTGTGCATCTGTAAGTGTGTGTATGTGTAAGTGTGTGCATCTGTAAGTGTGTGTATGTGTAAGTGTGTGCATCTGTGTGTGTATGTATACATGTGTGTATGTGTAAGTGTGTGTATGTATGTGTGTGTATGTGTAAGTGTGTGCATCTGTAAGTGTGTGTATGTGTAAGTGTGTGTATGTATACATGTGTGTATGTGTAAGTGTGTGCATCTGTAAGTGTGTGTATGTGTAAGTGTGTGTATGTCTAAGTGCTCCAGTGTGTATGCAGTGAGTCACAGGAAATAAATAAATAAAAATAAAATATATATGTGTGTGTGTGTGTGTGTGTGTGTGTGTGTGTGTGTGTGTGTGTGAGTGAGAGAGAGTGTGCGTGTCTGGCATCTATACCCCAGAGTGGTAGACACAGGGACAGGTCTATACCCCCACCACACACACACACACACACACACACAGGAGCAACACAGTATAACACACACACACCCCAAAGGAGGAACATGGTATAACACATACACATCCCTAAGGAGAAACACAGTGTAACACACACACACACACACACACACACATCCCAAAGGAGGAACACAGTGTAACACACACACACACATCCCAAAGGAGGAACACAGTGTAACACACACACACACATCCCAAAGGAGGAACACAGTGTAACACGCACACACACACACATCCCAAAGGAGGAACATAGTATAACACGCACACACACACACATCCCAAAGGAGGAACACAGTGTAACACACACACACACACACACACACACACACACATCCCAAAGGTGTCTACAGGTCAACGGCACACAGCAGAAACATAACAACCAGGACCCAGTCACTTTCATTATTTATAATTCTCATCAAAATGAATCTAATCAAATTCAAAAGACTCTGTTTCCTGGTCGATAAACCAGTGCAGACAGTTCATTACCAGACAGCTGATTTCCTCGTGATGCAACATGGAATCAATGCGTCTTTCATGTGTGTAATTCCAATCGATCACGAGAACGGAGTGGTGTATGTCTCAACAAAGGAAAACTGTAATTTAGAAGTGAGACAATTAAATTACAGTGAGCCATTTCTGTCTTCTGAGCATCTGAACAGTTCTGTAGTGATTAAAAACAATGGCCTTCATCTACTGATTCCCTGCTGTAGAATGGATCTGAGAACTGGAAATGAGACAGCAACAGTACACAGAATCTTACAGCAGAGTCAACAGCAATACAGAGAACAGATGTTTGTATTCAGCTCATAGAAATATGAGCCTGAGAGAGGATGGAAAAGTGGGAGGGAGGGAGACTAACATTTTATTTTTCTAATAGAACACACACATGCGCACGCACGAACACACGTTTTCTAATAGGACACACACACACACACACACATGCTTTATATGAATGCACACAAAAGCTCAAAACAAGGACGGTTGTGTTAACCCCGAATATTTTAAAATCTAATTATAATGAGTGCATGACATAACCTCAGTAAGCATAAGGGAGTGTATGTGTGTGTGCTCAATAAAAACCACATCTAAGAGGCTTTCCAGATGTAGCACATTAGCTGAAATCAAAATGGCCTCATTGCTGAATGCAGACCATGCTCGAGACAGCTGGCAAAGTGTGTGTGCAGGGATTGATTATTCAGCCTGTGGAGCAGTTTACATTCATGTTCCCTTGAAGAAAAAACTACTGTTAAAAAAGTGCAGACGCATTGCAAATGCAGACTCTAGTGAACACTCAGTCAATGTACATAAATATGTATAAACACTATAGTGAACACACAGTCAATGTACATAAATATGTATAAAGACTCTAGTGAACACACAGTCAATGTACATAAATATGTATAAACACTATAGTGAACACACAGTCAATGTACATAAATATGTATAAACACTACAGTGAACACTTAATGTACATAAATATGTATAAACACTATAGTGAACACAGTCAATGTACATAAATATGTATAAACACTATAGTGAACACACAGTCAATGTACATAAATATGTATAAACACTACAGTGAACACTCAGTCAATGTACATAAATATGTATAAACACTATAGTGAACACTTAATGTACATAAATATGTATAAACACTATAGTGAACACTCAGTCAATGTACATAAATATGTATAAACACTATAGTGAACACACAGTCAATGTACATAAATATGTATAAACACTACAGTGAACACTTAATGTACATAAATATGTATAAAGCATATAGTGAACACAGTCAATGTACATAAATATGTATAAACACTATAGTGAACACTTCATCTACATAAATATGTATAAAGACTATAGTGAACACAAGCTACATAAATATGTATAAAGACTCTAGTGAACACTTAATCTACATAAATATAAAGACTAGAGAACACTCAATGTACATAAATATGTATAAAGACTCTAGTGAACACTCAGTCAATGTACATAAATATGTATAAACACTATAGTGAACACAATATACATAAATATGTATAAAGAATATAGTGAATACACAGTCAATGTACATCAATATGTATAAAGACTAGTGAACACTCAGTCACATACACAATTATGTATAAACACTACAGTGAACACTTAATGTACATAAATATGTATAAAGCATATAGTGAACACACAATCAATGTACATAAACATGTATAAAGACTATAGTGAACACTTAATCTACAAAAAATATGTATAAAAACTATAATAAACACTCAATGTACATAAATATGTATAAACACTATAGTGAACATTTAATATACATTAATATGTATAGACTATAGTGAACACTCCCTCTGCCTCTAGTCCGTTCAGTTAGGGAGATGTGCAGAATGTGATTATGACATGTAGGAACATTAGATAACATCCTCCTCTCTATAATACTAGAACCCAAACAAGTGACCTCTCTCTTTACCTCTCTCTTTCTCTTACACACACACACACACACACACACACACACACTCACACACACACACACACACACACACTCACACACACACACACACACACACACACTCACACACTTCTCTGCTTAAAGGCTAATTTTGTGATTGAGTGATGGCAGTGAGGGAATTAAGTACTGAAGGTTTGTGTGTGTGTGTGTGTGAGTGTGTGTGTGTGTGTGTGTGAGTGTGTGTGTGTGTGTGTGTGTGTGTGTGAGTGTGTGTGTGAGTGTGTGTGTGTGTGTGAGTGTGTGTGTGTGTGTGTGTGTGTGTGTATGTGTGAGTGTGTGTGTGTGAGTGTGTGTGTGAGTGTGTGTGTGTGTGTGTGTGTGTGTGTGTGTGTGTGTGTGTGTGTGTGTGTGTGTGTGTGTGTGAGTGTGTGTGTGTGTGTGTGTGAGTGTGTGTGAGTCTGTGTGTGTGTGTGTGTGTGTGTGTGTGTGTGTGTGTTTTTGGCATGACTTTAAATTTCCTAAAGGTCTTTAGCTGTGAGTTAAAAGAAAACCACGTCCCTGTCCTCCTGTTAGCTTAATTAAATATGAAAGTTTAAAAGTTCATCCCACAGTTTTCAAGAAAACCCGATTCTCTAATGTACTTACTGCCATTTTAATTCTACTCATAATTCTCTGAAATAATACACTGTATGCCTCTGCACAGTGTTGGGGTTGTGGTTAGGGTTATCTAACCCTGGGGAGGCTAATATAATCTGTGTTCGGGTTAAGGTTAGCTAAACCTTGGGAGATTAATATACTCCATAACCCTACAGGCCATCCTGAACAAGTGAATCATCTCATTAGAGTGGCCCATTCCACTTTAAGGACAACATTTACAGGCAATCATGAATGTTAATTCTGACCTAACCGTAATCTTACACACTATTTTGAACTCATCAAAGTTAGTGAATCATCTCATTGTCAAATCTCATTACAGTGGCCCATTCCACCTTTGAGGACAGTCTATAATCCCTAATCTCTAATCTGCTTCTGCCTGGGGGAAAATGGACAGTTCTGCAACAAAGAATCCTAAATTCAACTGCAAAATATACTTACTGAGGACAACAAAATCTGACATTCATATGTCAGGCTTGAATTCCAAAGGCAGCAGGTGAAAGACGAACAGGGAACAAAAGTGTTTTGTGCGTTTGTGTGTTTTAGGATCTAACATCTGTGGTAGGGCAGATAACACATCACCTTACAGGCTGATACGCTCTTTTCCATTCCGCAGATCACATCGGTTTGAATTCTTTCAAAAACTCTTCATAACTGATGTATGACCCACTGCATCATTAACACATTAAATATGGCTGGATGGAATACACTGAGAGGTCTGTATTTAAAACAGACACTTAACAGTTCCTGTTCCTCACCATGGCAACACTGCCTTCTAGGACAAGGAAGAGACCTTTTTCGGAAATGTTCATCACACTGGTGACAGGTGAGTGTTTAGCGTGAGTGTTTAGCGCTCAGGTCCAGGTTTCTGAGCATCCACCACAGCGAGGGGAGGAGGGGCAAGGCCCTCCAAGCAGGCACCGCCTCAGAGGAGACCAGCTCTATTCATCCGCCAGACACGAGGGCATTTCTAGCTGCTCTGGGAGAGGTTCCAGCCATGCCTCCTTCCTCCTCCCTGTTGGAATAGGAACAGCCAAACTGCCCGGGAACACAGCCGGCACAGCGGTCCTGTGGCTCGTGTGTGGAGCTTTGCTAACAACCAGTGACACTGTCAGTGTCGGTGTCAGGAGTGTCCACCCTCTCTACCACACACACATCACCCTGTCTACAGGATCATCCTAACCTGGCTTTGGCTTCAGGGCAGGACGTTCTTTAATAAGGAGATGATGCACATGAGAATCTGAAGAACATTACTGGAGCTGCACTCTGACCTGAGAGGGAGCCAACACCGGATGTCCACATCAGACAGACCCCATCAGACAGTCTCTATCAGATAGACCTCATTAGACCGAGCCCATTCAACGATCACCTGGCAAATCCACAGAATGGAAATGGCAGTTTTGGGATAACACAAAGTTCCAGAAGCAATGACAGTTCTTAGGGTTGTTATTTTATGAGTAACGCCTGTTAGTGAAGTGAAGACCAAGAGAAGTCTTATGGAATCCCTCTTATGGAGATCCCAGTGAAGCTTACACATTTAATCCTACAATTATTTTCCCCTGTCAGTTCATTTGATCATGTTTGTTTTGTCCTCAATGGTTTACCATCCCTGTGACATAAACACCACAACAAAGTGTTCCTCCCACTCACCAAAAACACACTTTGCCTTGTGAATCAAATGAATCATTTGTGTGTGCGCGCGCGTGTGTGTGTGTGTGTGTGTGTGTGTGTGTGTGTGGAGATAGGAGGTGTGTGTGGTGTGTGTATATGAGGAGGTGCGTGTGTGTGTGTGGAGAGGTGTGTGTGTGTGTGTGTGTGTGGGGAGATAGGAGGTGTGTGTGGTGTGTGTATATGAGGAGGTGTGTGTGTGTGTGTGTGTGTGTGTGTGTGTGGAGGTAGGAGGTGTGTGTGAAAGAGAGAAATTGCTCGATCCTTTCAAATCATTTCACTGCTGCACAACCTCAGACTCTCAAAGCTTCAGTCTTACTACCAAACCTGTCTAAGTTACCCCAACCCACCCCTTCTAATTTACCCCAATCTTCTTTTTATTGTCTTCTCACCATCACATTATCACAATCCTCCATCTCTGTGTCTGTGTGTGAGGGTGATCTGTATCTTCTGTGACTGCTAACACACTGATCCTCTCTGAGGATGGGAGAGATCTCCTGTGTGTGAGGGTGATCTGTATCTTCTGTGACTGCTAACACACTGATCCTCTCTGAGGCTGGGAGAGATCTCCTGTGTGTGAGGGTGATCTGTATCTTCTGTGATTGCTAACACACTGATCCTCTCTGACGCTGGGAGAGATCTCCTGTGTGTGAGGGTGATCTGTATCTTCTGTGATTGCTAACACACTGATCCTCTCTGAGGCTGGGAGAGATCTCCTGTGTGTGAGGGTGATCTGTATCTTCTGTGACTGCTAACACACTGATGCTCTCCGACGCTGGGAGAGATCTCCTGTGTGTGAGGGTGATCTGTATCTTCTGTGATTGCTAACACACTGATGCTCTCCGACGCTGGGAGAGATCTCCTGTGTGTGAGGGTGATCTGTATCTTCTGTGATTGCTAACACACTGATGCTCTCCGACGCTGGGAGAGATCTCCTGTCTGCAGTGTTGTTGGCATGGCGCACACGTCTGTGATGAGGAATATTTGTTTTATGGAGAGGGTTGACAACCCATAAAAAATTCAGAGTAGAGCATGTCCTCACAGTGACACTCGCTCACGGTCTGTCAGGCTCTCAGAATCAGAGCCAATCAGAGCAGGGCATGGGGGAACAATGTGTCTGCTGAAATATAAATACAATGTCTCAGAGAAAGAGCGAGAAAGGAAGAGTGAGAGGGTGAATGAAAGAGTGACAAGGACTGTGTGTGCGTGAACCAGAGAAAGGGACCGAGAGGGTAAGATGCAGCGTAAACAGAAATATGGACACCATGAAGTGCCCACCACAGTCTCCTCCATACTGCAGAAACACTAAATAATGCTGGTGAATTACCATTTAATAATGACTGAGGAAAAGGACATACAAATATGAAACAAAGCGTGGCCTTTGTTTGCAGTCTCTCTCTCCCTCTCTCATTAAAGGGCTTTAATGTCATGAATGTTAGAATGCATTACAAAACACGGACACTCATATGCAATGCTATACATTTTAATATGAATCTAAATCCCTTGATTTATCGCCTTGTCTCACTCCATCCCTGTGTTCTCTCTCTCTGTCTATTCCAATCTCTCTGGTTCCTCTATCCCATTCTCTCTCTCCCTCTCCTTCTCTTTCTTTCTCTCTCTCTCTCCCTCTCCTTCTCTCTCTCCCTCTCTCTCTCTCTCCCTCTCCTTCTCTTTCTTTCTCTCTCTCTCTCGCTCTCACACTCCCTCTCTCTGAATCGCTGACTGCCATCAGTTAAGCACACTAGAACTGAGCACATCTTCTGACAAGCCTGTTATATTCTGTCAATCAAATCGACACCATGGCAACCCCAATAAACTGGCTCATTCTTCAGGGCACACTCTCACAACAGGGGGAGGGATTCGAGCTGAACGAGTCAATGGGGTGTGTCGGCCCCCATGGTGTGTGTGTGTGTGGGGGGGGGGTTTCAGGACGTCCTCAGCTAATAACATTGCGTCTGATCTTCATAGTTGATCATTCTTCGGAAAGAATGTAGGCAGATGCAGGCTGGACGGGTGAGTGTGAGTACACAATGCACATAAACACACAAACACACATTAAAAACACCCGCCAAACACCCACCAAACATCAACATGTCACTACAAGCATGAAACCTTTGCAAACTAAACCACATCAAAGTAACAAACTAATAAACTAATAAAACCCACATCAAAACAACATTATGCATCATCTAATTGGATGATGGTTCAGGATGTCAAAGTTGTCAAAAAGATGTCACAAAGCAGCTTTACAAATGTCGAAGTCCAAGCCCCCAGTGAGCAAGCCAAGGGCAACAGTGATGAGGAAAAACTCCCTAGAACATGATTCAAATTCAGGGGGGGGCATCCTCCTCTGGGTGAAAACAGTCACTACAGTATGCGGTGGTAGTGGGTGAAGCCCATGTGGGGGGCACAGCTGGAACTGTACACCCTTAGCCCAGCAGGGGATTAACACTGATCATTTGTATTTTGATTATATCACTGTATTCTCCTGGAGCATTATTTGTCAGATTATTGTTTAGTGTAAACAATGATGACTATGATGAGTAAGTCAAGCAGGTTGATTTATTAAGAGTTAGATAATGTAATATAACTCCTGAATGTAAACATAGTCAAATGTAAATATAGACCCTCCAAATGTGAGACTTTCTGTATGTATTTCAGTGTGTGTGTGTGTGTGTGTGTGTGTGTGTGTGTGAACACGTGTAGATACGTGTGGCCCCTCTGTCCTGTGGCTCAGACAGAACCTTCAGGAGAACTTCCACTCGACCCAAAATGGAGGCTCAGAACTTTATGAACAAAAACCTTACAAAGTCACAATTACACCTGTAAAGTGGTTATGTGTTTCTCTGAATTTCTGTCCTGTGGGATTTTTAAATATGGATTTATAATGACTGTTTTCTAAAATTAGTTTTTTAAGATAAAAGACGGGAAGGTGATTCTTTCTTCTTTGAAGAACAGAATACGATCCAATTACCTTTGCCACACTTGATGAGCAAGAAGAGGTTTGTGATTGGCTGGAGCAGAATGATTGATGTAAGGTGGGCGTTTCTTAGGGCTCAGTGGAACTGTTGTGTAATTGATTCTAGAGTGCTGCTATTAACACCCTGAATAGCTCCTTGGGAACTGATCCAACTCCTTGTGTGAGGGTGAGGAGCAGCAGGTGGGGTGTGTGTGTCTGTGTGTGTGTGTGTGTGTGTGTGAGAGAGAGAGAGAGAATCCTGAGGCTTGACAGGGCATACTGATGCAGTGGGAGGAATTAATTACTATGGCCCTCTATCCTAAACTCCAGAACTAGCATTAATCTGTTTCTCCCTCTCCATATTTGTGTGTGTGTGTCTGGGTGTGTGTGGCTGGGTAGGGCTGTGCGGGAGTGTGTGGATAAGTGTGGTTGGATTAGTGTCTGTGGGTGGGTGTGGGTTAGTGTGGGTGAGTGTGTGTGGGTGTGTGTGTGTGTGTGTTAGTGTGTGTGTAAGTGGATTAATGTGTGTGTGGGTGTGGGTTAGTGTGTGTCTGCCTCTCCATATTTGTATGTTTGGTGCTGGATGGGGGTGTGCGGGAGTGTGTGGATTAGTGTGGTTGGATTAGTGTCTGTGGGTGGGTGTGGGTTAGTGTGGGTGAGTGTGTGTGGGTGTGTGTGTGTATGTGGATTAATATGTGTGTGTGTGGGTTAGTGTGTGTGTGTGTGTGTGTGTGGCTAACACACCCACCCCACATCACTAAACCACACCCACATCACCACCCCACACCCACCCTACACCACTGTCCTCAACCACAGTGCTGAGTTCGCATTCCACAGTACTGAAGGTGTAATTACACTCATGGAGGTGCCCTGACACTTAACGCACCTCACTGGATAAGGCACTAACAGGGAGAAAAAACCACAGAGACAGGCCACTAGACAACAGCCGTTAATCAGGGAGGGAGAGAGAGAG
>NC_137501.1:32229665-32272165 GCF_041902795.1 Electrophorus electricus | reverse complement strand
TAATACTATTCGCAATAGCACAGAGATAATACTAATAGCACAGATATATTACTACTCGTAACAGTGCTGAGCTAAGACTATAATAGCACACAGCTAATATTACTCACAACAGAATTGAGATCATTTTAAAATAGCTCAGCACTTATAATAGCACAGAGGTTAGTTTACAGTAACAGGGATATTACTCATTATTAGCACAGAGCTAATAATTTTCACAAATGTATAAAGCTAATATTACTCACAACAGCACAGAGCTAATATTACCACAGAGCTAATATGACCAACAACAGCACAGAGCTAATATTACCACAGAGCTAATATTCCTCAAATGTGTGAAATAATAATGCAAAAACCCTTCTGTACAGCAGCCAGGGTCACCGCAGTGACCAGGGGGTAATGGTTATGAGTTGCCATGGCTCTGAGGAATGAGAAGCAACATGAACTGAGGAACATATGATAACTGTGTGTTTATGTGTTAATGTGTGTGTGTTAATGTGTTAATGTGTGTGTGTGTGTGTGTTAATGTGTGTGTGTGTGTGTTTGTGTTAGTGTGTGTGTGTGTCTGTTCATGTATGTTTGTGTGTGTGTGTGTGTGTGTGTGTGTCTCAGTGAGAGAGTGAACGTGTGTCTGTATGTGTGTGTGTGCGCATGTTTGTGTCTGTTCATGTATGTGTGTGTGTGTGTGTGTCTGTTCATGTATGTTTGTGTGTGTGTGTGTGTGTGTGTGTTTGTGTCTGTTCATGTGTATGTGTATATGTTTGTGTCTGTTCCTGTATGTATGTGTGTGTGTGTCTGTTCATGTATGTGTGTGTGTGTGTGTGTGTGTGTGTGTGTTTGTGTCTGTTCATGTATGTGTGTGTGTGTATATGTTTGTGTCTGTTCATGTATGTGTGTGTGTGTGTGTCTGTTCATGTATGTGTGTGTGTGTGTGTGTGTGTGTGTGTTTGTGTCTGTTCATGTGTATGTGTATATGTTTGTGTCTGTTCCTGTATGTATGTGTGTGTGTGTCTGTTCATGTATGTGTGTGTGTGTGTGTGTGTGTGTGTGTGTGTTTGTGTCTGTTCATGTATGTGTGTGTGTGTATATGTTTGTGTCTGTTCGTGTGTGTGTACGTTTGTCTGTTCGTGTGTGTGTACATGTGTGTCTGTTCGTGTGTGTGTACATGTTTGTGTGTGTGTACGTTTGTCTGTTCGTGTGTGTGTACGTTTGTCTGTTCGTGTGTGTGCACGTTTGTCTGTTCGTGTGTGTGCACGTTTGTCTGTTCGTGTGTGTGTACGTTTGTCTGTTCGTGTGTGTGTACGTTTGTCTGTTCGTGTGTGTGCACGTTTGTCAATTCGTGTGTGTGTACGTTTGTCTGTTCGTGTGTGTGTACATGTGTGTCTGTTCGTGTGTGTGTACATGTTTGTGTGTGTGTACGTTTGTCTGTTCGTGTGTGTGTACGTTTGTCTGTTCGTGTGTGTGTACGTTTGTCTGTTCGTGTGTGTGTACGTTTGTCTGTTCGTGTGTGTGTACATGTTTGTCTGTTCGTGTGTGTGTACGTTTGTCTGTTCGTGTGTGTGTACGTTTGTCTGTTCGTGTGTGTGTACATGTTTGTCTGTTCGTGTGTGTGTACGTTTGTCTGTTCGTGTGTGTGTACGTTTGTCTGTTCGTGTGTGTGTACATGTTTGTCTGTTCGTGTGTGTGTACGTTTGTCTGTTCGTGTGTGTGTACGTTTGTCTGTTCGTGTGTGTGTACATGTTTGTGTGTTCGTGTGTGTGTACGTTTGTCTGTTCGTGTGTGTGTACGTTTGTCTGTTCGTGTGTGTGCACGTTTGTCTGTTCGTGTGTGTGTACGTTTGTCTGTTCGTGTGTGTGTACATGTTTGTCTGTTCGTGTGTGTGTACATGTTTGTCTGTTCGTGTGTGTGTACGTTTGTCTGTTTGTGTGTGTGTACGTTTGTCTGTTCGTGTGTGTGCACGTTTGTCTGTTCGTGTGTGTGTACGTTTGTCTGTTCGTGTGTGTGCACGTTTGTCTGTTCGTGTGTGTGTACGTTTGTCTGTTCGTGTGTGTGCACGTTTGTCTGTCCGTGTGTGTGTACGTTTGTCTGTTCGTGTGTGTACGTTTGTCTGTTCGTGTGTGTGTACGTTTGTCTGTTCGTGTGTGTGTGTGTGTGTGTGTGTTTGTGTGTGTGTGTTTGTGTCTGTTCATGTGTGTGTGTATATGTTTGTGTCTGTTCGTGTGTGTGTACGTTTGTCTGTTCGTGTGTGTGTACGTTTGTCTGTTCGTGTGTGTGTACGTTTGTCTGTTCGTGTGTGTGTACGTTTGTCTGTTCGTGTGTGTGTATGTTTGTCTGTTCGTGTGTGTGCACGTTTGTCTGTTCGTGTGTGTGTACATGTTTGTGTGTGTGTTCCTGTTCATTAACACTATGAATGTCACTTGTAATCCACTGCCTTTGCTTCGCTCATCATCATACCTCCACCCAACACCTGTTCTCTCTCACAGACCAATAAACAGATGGACAGATACATAAACGCAGAGTTAAAGAAAGGATAACTGAAGAAAGGAGAGAGAGAGACTATAACTAGAGGAAGGAGAGAGAGATAATATAACCAGAGAAAAGAAAAAAAACCTGAACATATCACTCTGACCACACTGTTCTGACCACACCTTTCTGATCCTCCCTGCTCTAACAGTAGAAGGGTGATGGTAGATTACAAAGTAAAATAGACAATAAAAATAAGATCAATATTTTTCTCAGCAGTCTTTGTCTGTTCTCAAACAAAACTCCAGAGGAACGCTTTTACCTTCACTGCTGTATCACGTCTGTCAGGTCAATGATGATCTTATCAATCTCACCTGGAAAACTCTGAAATAAGGCCTTTGTTAAAAAATAGAAAACATCACGAATGATCGTTCCTCATTTTGGGATGGGCTGTAATCTGATTTAATCAGATTTGGTGAGAACAGCAGGTGATCAGGAGGTGGTGGATGAAAGGCTGATAATGAAACGTTGATTAACTCGGTGTTGATATTCGAGGCTCCTCTGGGTGACACATGCTGCCGAATTCTTTTTGTTCAAAGAAACCATGGATTTTACAAGATGAATAGTGGAAAGTAAAGATCACGGCTTGGACATGACCTGATACTGCTTGGTTTTATTCAGCAGCCTCAAATCTGATGGGTATCAATCCAATTAGTCTTTATTTCCTACAACCTCTGTGTGTGTGTGTGTGCGCGCGTTTGTGTGTGTGTGTGATTGTGCGAATATGTATATCTGTGTGTGTGTTTGTGTGTGTGTGTGTGTGTGTGTGTGTGTGTGTGTGCGGGTACGTGTGTGAGTGTGTGTTAGTGCTAGTGCAGGGCATGTGCTTGATAGTACGCTAGATTTTGTGCCAAATAAAGAAATATTTTTTCATTTAACACACACGCTTTCTCTCTCACACACACATACACAACACACACACACACACACACACACAAACACACACTCGTTCTGCTCCTCAGATCTGTTTCTGACTGACGCTAATAAGTGATGCCAGAGCGCAATCGCGTTAGATTTGTTTTTTCTCTTCTTTGACACTTACTGTAAATATATCAGTCACAGCTGGGTAGACTGGCCCTGGGGAACGTGTCAAGTGGAGGAAAAGCACAATCATCACATGCACCTCAGCTGGAGAGGAGACACTAGAATCATCACGCGCTGATCAGCTGGAGATAAGACATTAGATCATCACACGCTCCTCAGCTGTTATGTATATGCCAAATATGTACATTTCCTCACTTCACCAGCTCAGCTCTGTCCAGTTGAGAAGCACACATGAAACTAAACTGGCGTCCCAGATAACGAACCAAAGTGACGCTTTACCCAGGTGTGTTACCTGAGCACTGGTGTGTTACATGGCACCCACATACACACACGTGCACACATGCGTATGTGCGCGCGCATGCACGCACACACACACACACACACACACTTCTTTCTAACTACCAACGATCTGTCAAAATGCACAATTAGCTCTGCTGGTGCCATTCACTAAAATCAATGAATTTCTTTGCTCTCAGATGGACTTAAATGCTGTAGTTTCTGTTTCCAACACAAGCAGTTACCAGGCATTTTATTCTAATAATGACAATCCAGCTGTGAATAACACACAGACACACACACGGACACATGGACATGCACACACAGCCCAGGGAGATGTTAGAGCTGCTCATGACAACAGGAAGACACGTGTGCATACTGCAAACCTGAAGTTAGTGCCACTTTTTCCTGCTTATCAATTTCCCAGCATGCACTGCCAACTGAAGACATGGCTGATAGTGTATAAGTGGTGTGTGAGTGAATTGAAGGGGGTGTGGCCTTTAGAAATAATTTAATCTCTGAGTACTGCTGACTTCCCTCCATGGGAATGTTAACATTAACCAGCCATATCTCTTACATAATCTACCCTTATTAACCCCCATTAGGAAAGGATGATTAGATTAGGAACAGACTGACAATTCACACTGGTTCCACCGGGGGGCGCTAGCTATCAAAGGCCATGTGGTCCCAAGATTGTTTCTGGGTGTCGGTCTGTTTCCCCAAGTTCTGTTAGTCAGTGGTTATCTGGAGCCTGCTGTCATCATATATAACTACCACTTATTAAACTAACCACACAGTGTTCTGGCACTCAAAGTGCCACTAATTTTAGACGATTCACACACACACACACACACACACACACTACTGGAACCCATACAGGCCCAGTGACGTTAGGACTTGTGGCCCCAGCAAGACTGTTAGCTCACACTTTTGTGAGAGGAAGACAGAAGATAACCTTTTATCAGCGTTAGCTGGCTAAGGCCTTGCTGGGCGCAAAACATCCTAATAACATCACCTTCCCTGTACTTTCCTATAAATGCAAACCAGCTATACCATACATATATCATCACACAGGACACAGCACAGAGCTGCGTCATCACACAGGACACAGCACAGAGCCACGTCATCACGCAGGACACAGCACAGAGCTGCGTCATCACACAGGGCACAGCACAGAGCTGCGTCATCACACAGCACAGAGCTGCGTCATCACACAGGACACAGCACAGAGCCGCGTCATCACGCAGGACACAGCACAGAGCTGCGTCATCACGCAGGACACAGCACAGAGCTGCGTCATCACACAGGACACAGCACAGAGCTGCGTCATCACGCAGGACACAGCACAGAGCCGCATCATCACACAGGGCACAGCACAGAGCTGCGTCATCACGCAGGGCACAGCACAGAGCCGCGTCATCACACAGGGCACAGCACAGAGCTGCGTCATCACACAGGACACAGCACAGAGCTGCGTCATCACGCAGGACACAGCGCAGATAATGAAGTACATGATTTCTTTTGTGATAACCACTAATGGAACAATGCATTCCACATGGCCTTATCTGTGCTTCCCAAGAGCTTGGATAAAACCTCACATTACCTGGACATGCAAGCCCCTCTGTATGTCTCCTCTGATCCGAGGCCAGCCATCTTGTCAACACTGCATCCTTTAGATCAGACATGTTGAAACAATGTCCTTTTTCTACCAAGGCACATGCAGCCAGACCCAGGGCTGAGGGTAGACATGGGTGGAGGTGTATGATCTGGGTGGAGGTTTGTGATCTGGGTGGTGGTATGTGCTCTGGGTGGATGTGTGTGATCTGGGTGGAGGTGTGTGATCTGGGTGGATGTGTGTGCTTTGTGTGGATGTGTGTGCTCTGGGTGCAGGTTTGTGATCTGGGTGGTGGTATGTGTTCTGGGTGGATGTGTGTGATCTGGGCGGAGGTGTGTGATCTGGGTGGGTGTGTGTGCTTTGTGTGGATGTGTGTGCTCTGGGTGCAGGTTTGTGATCTGGGTGGAGGTGTGTGATCTGGGTGGATGTGTGTGCTTTGTGTGGATGTGTGTGCTCTGGGTGCAGGTTTGTGATCTGGGTGGTGGTATGTGCTCTGGGTGAATGTGTATGTTCTGGGTGGAGGTTTGTGATCTGGGTGGAGGTGTATGTTCTGGGTGGAGGTGTGTGATCTGGGTGGAGGTGTGTAACCTGGCTATAAATCTCAGCACAGCTGTCTGCTTACACCTGAAGGACCTTTGTGCAGTCACCTGCTGTGATGAGAACTGGCGCAGATAACCAGGGATCTCACCGCCCCTTTGAGAGGGCAGAAGAAAGAAGAAATGTCTGATGGACAGAATGCCATGAGGAAGAGTATGATGAAGACGCTCACTTGGGGGGGAGGGGGGGTCATGGGTGACCTCTGCTGAAGGTTGAGAGAGTTTGAGATGGAAGAGAGTAGAGAGATGCAGGGATGGCTCACGGTACGAGTTCTCACTGTACAAGGGTTCATGGTGCAAGTGTGAAGTGTTCTGGGTGAGAGGAAGGTGGGGAGGGATGGAGGGATGGTATGTGCAGAGATGAAAGACAGGAGACCGAGCTGACGGCTAGACTTCTACATCATTCCAATCAGTTTTCCATAACCAGATATTCAGAGAGCCCTCACTTCACCCAAACTCCCTTACAGACTGATCTAGTTCACCTGCTAATGTCTCTCTTGTTTGGGCCAAACACATGGTTGCTTTTCATGGACTAAAACACTTCTCGTACAACCAGAGAACCCTTAGTCTGCAGTGTCAGAATTAGGTTTACAGCCTTCACAGATCGAGCTTAACATACCACGGCCAAAACCATCACACGGCCCAAACCGTCAGACGGCCCGAACCATCACAAGGCCAAAACCATCACACGGCCTGAGCCCTACACTAATGAAATCGGGACAAAGCCAAAACTAGTCACTGCTGGAATAACGCAGACTTTACTAAGACTTACTTTACTTATACTTTGCTAGTAAAGACTTTACTCAGACTTTACTAAGACTTACAACACTTTACTAGTAAAATGTAAACTTTACTAGTAAAGTCTGTACTAAGACTTTACTAAGACTTTTCTAGAACTTTATACAAACACAAAAGTGGTGGTAAATGCTCACTGAAATGAACACACACCTGAGCAAAAACTCTTGCAATACATTGGTTACAAAGATGCAGTCAGACAAAGACTCATCAGTTACATCCCACACCAAAATAACAAACATAGAAATACATTTGGCTTCTAATGATGTTATCTAATAGCCTGCTAGAAAAAAAACAAGAAAAGGATTAAATATAATAAGAGACGGTAAACAAACACAAGAGCATGTGCAGATGACGTCATGCTGTGTGCAGGAAACACTAGTGACGTACTTATTAAAGTGTCTGTCATACTCGCACAGCCTTCTAACATGGGCAGAAGGAATGCTAATTAGGTACATTTGTGCTGGTGCAATTTCCCTGAAGGGTCAGACATTTTAACTACTAGAATTTAACTAGAACAAAACATTTGTTTAAGAAAAGTTTCAGTAAACAATTCTAAACCCAGATAACTTTAATCAACCTTAATAAACTTTCCTGGGTATTTGTATAGGTACTGGTTGGTCTGATGTCCCAATATCTTCTGTAGTCTCACCCTGAAGAGTCAGTACCTGTTCTCAGTAGTTTCTAGTAATTTATCAGGCGCATTAGTGGACAGCTTATCTGGAGGACCTCTTTCACACTTTGTTATGGAGTTACCTGGCAGGCAGGTAGTGCTCGTGCGTTACCTCTGACACTCCTTCTTTTCCTCTTGCTTATGTATGCATAAGTTTATCTAAGATGTCATTTTTGATGTCACTTAAATTTTCAGTATACTAGGACCACAGTCGATTTTCACTTATGGGAGCATAATTATGGACAGGGTTACTCATGAGGATTTAGCTGTCCAGCTCTTACTTTGTGTGTGAAAGTGTACCTGTGCTCAGCTAGATACAGGAAGACAGTACAAGATTAAACTCTGATCACCAGAGCCTCACACTTCATGCTTGTGTCCTTGACTGGGCAGGACGTGAGTTTGGCTACGTACGTAGTGATATCTGACATTGTGCAGGCAAACATGAACACGGCAGCATGGAGTGGTAGCCATTTCCACAAATACCTCTATCTCTGTTCATGTCTCACTGTTGGCAGTGTGAGTTTGCTCACATAACTGATACGACCCTGATAATTAAGTTTATTCACATTAGACTCTGCTATTATTGAGAGACCTTTATTGTGAAATGACTTTATTAAATCTAAATGCTTGTGTATATGCATCACCATTGTGTGAGGATAACAGTAGAATAATGCTTCAACACATACAATATCTCTGACATCTTTCCAATATCATACAAAATCTTTGCACATACACTGTGGATGAATGGTTCAAATCTCCATTTCTGAAACACACGTGTGTGTATAAATATAAATATAGTAAACACTGCAGTGAGGAGCACAAGGAAACAGGATGTTTCGGACAGATATCTTTCACCAGCACTTACACAGCTTACACAGCTTACAGAGCTGACGATGAACTTGTTTCTCTGAGACCACATGTGTCACTCATCACCGGCTTCCAGTACCTGCACGCATTAGATTTAAAACCTTGATGTTCGCCTATAAAGCCCAAAATGGACCAGCCCCTCCAGACATGAGGTCAAAGGTCAAAGCCCAATCCGTACATCGGGTACTTCCAACCTCAAGTACAGCTCGGCTTGAAACACCGTGCTTTAGGTCTCATGGAAGACAAGCATCGAGACTATTTTCTGTCCTGGATCCTAGATGGTGGAATGAACTCCTACTTGCTATCTGGACTTGCAATCTTCAAACGCAAACTGAAGACCCATCTATCCATGGAATATTTAAATGACAACTGACCCTGCTCCCATATTCACTGACTAAAACTACTGCAGGTATAGTTTTATATAGTTATTGTAGTTATTGTTTTATATTGTTATATATGTTATAGACCTTATATATGTGTACTTCTAGGTATCAGCACTGATCCCTGTATTCTACAGTATTCTAGTTCATTGGTATGTTGGACTCTGACCTGCTGTACTGTACTAGGATGTGTTCTATGCGGAAATGATAAAGCATTTTTGTAAGTCGCTCTGGATATGAGCGTCTGTCAGATACCGCACATGTAAATGTAAACTGTGTATTTTGCTACAATGGTGAATATCTCTACATATCTAACTACAGTACACCTAGATAAATATATATATTCACTTCTTCTCTCTGTGCCTTTTTCAAATCAAAATGTCTGCCTCTCTGACTGCAGTGATCCAGTCAGCATCTCTCACCTCTCCTACTCTGCACCCCCTACCTCGTTCCATTTCTCTCTCTCCATCCCTCACTCTCTTTCTCCTCTCTCTCTGTGTCTTTCTGGCATGCTGTGTGTGTGTGTGTGTGTGTGTTATATAACCCTCTGCTGCCTGTCTCATGGTGTCTGCTCTCAAGCCAACAAAAACATCAGCAAATAACTGACATACCAGCAGAAGGGGCAGCACATGGCACAGCAAACACACACACACACACACACACACACACACACACACACACACACACACACAAAGCAATGAGGTGCAGACAGAAATCATGTCTTCATCACAGCAGTTTCAGTAAATTCTCTCCTTCCCCTCGTGTGATAATGTAGTCTTCCTCTCGTTACACAACCACAGATCTATATTAACAAAGATAAGGGACCTGCCCCCCAAAATGCCCTCTAGGCCTGTCTGATCTATATGACGTTAGCAGAGTATTACAATGCCTGATTTCTATGGGTGCAGGTTTTTTGACAGACATTATCTGTGGGGGGCTTGTGGGTAATTCTGGTATAGCAGTGAAATTGGGCCGTGAGTAGATCCTTGCGCCACATGCACTTCACATGCCACTGTCCTCTGCAGAAATGGAGCCTGGACCCCATCGCTAAATAGCTGCCCAAGTCTAATCGCTGCTGCACTTGTCTTATACCACCTAAACCAGCCTTTCAGTGTGGAGTGCAATTTCCCCCCGACACACACACACACACACGCACGCACGAGAAAAGTGGCCGAAATCCTAAACGACGTCCTGCAAATCAGGAATGCTGGGTACGGTACATGCAGCAATACAACAGCAGCTCCGTCTGGAACAGGCAACAGAGAAGCGGACCACAGGTGACACAGAACCAGTTCTGCTCAAAATTCTGAAAGCCTCTTCATAATACCACAGAGGCCAGAACAACGACGACACGGTTGGGTCTTAAACAGCATGGTGAGCACATAGCGTGTGCAACTGTTGCACGAGGGCATTTCAGGAACTGTGTCTGCGTGCAGCCTGGTTACACCTGGTCATTTCAGGAGTCTCATATGTGGACTGCATCCAGATATGATCTGAAGCACATGCTTTTCTGATGATCGGATCATGTTGGAATCATGAATGACCGCATAAAAAGCCAGGTGTAAGCACACCTGAGACACTTCAGTCGGATTAGAACTGGGTTACTTCACCACATTTAATACAAGTGTGAACATTATGTGTCTTCTGGATCTGCATACAATTAGTAAACAAGTGTAAACGCATCTGCCAGTCCGGTGCTGCCCTCCCTGCTGTCCACAGGTTCTGCTCATCTCACAGCACACAATTCACTGGTCAGAGCCCACAAGGAACCACGGAAACGATAACGATGTGAGAGCTAGCGTGTTTCTTACATAGGGAAGTAAGATCTGAACTCATCTGGAAACTGTGAGGAGGCGGTTTAGTGAAAAGGGTAAATGGAATCCAGCCAAAGAAAATCCAGATACAATCCAGATTTGAAACATATGTTAATGTACAAGGTGTGAACAGGCTCTTGGGTATCAAAAGCATCTCCTGGCACGCTGAAGTCGTATTGCAGTGGGGTACATAAACCTGTGGTGTGCTTGCTCTTTTCTGCATTGTCCTGCTATACACAAGATGGTTGCTTCCCTGCAAAACGGGATTTTGCATAGCGTCAGGTATTTTGTTAACCGTAGAGGAAGGCTAGTGATGAATAAGAGGTTAGACCAATTAATCCAGCAGTGACCTGCTGACAGCTGAGGTAAATTACACTATGGCTCACGGAGCCGTTTGGGTGAGAAAATGTGTGTGTGTGTTGATTAGCTTCTCGTGGTCATGGAGCACATGTGTGTGACCTACTGTAGTGTGGGGTTTGGTTTGGAGATTTAGCCTGTTGACACTGATCATGTGTCCTGGCTTTTCATGTGGTCAAGTAAAACTCCATCGTGATGCATGTTAATGCAAGTACAGACTCATGGATGCACTAACCTAACAACCAGGCCTCCTGAAGCCAATGGAGGGAACATGTTTTAAATGGATGGTGGTGTGTTTAATCCTGTATTTCTATGTGGAAACCCTGATAAAGGCACATGGAACAACCAGGTGGATACGGCGCTAATGTTTGGAGTTTATGTTCCTGATGCAGGAAAACAAAGACAAGCAGAAATTCCTGAAGAGCGGCTGTGAAATCCCACAACGCTCGTGTTTTAAAATAAACCAGCACAAATTGAGTTAGATGGAAAAATTATCATTGCAAAATGAAATGTTTACAGTTGATCGTAGGGGTGTAAGAATTCATTACCACATGAGAGGGGTTTCTTATTTCATTTTTGTTACGGCAAAAAAAAATATTGGGTTATTTTCACCTGTAAAAATACACTACAAAAAGAACGGAAAGAACTGTGTAAACAGTCACGTGTGTGTATTCTACTACTGTGTAAACAGTCACGTGTGTGTATTCTACTACTGTGTAAACAGTTACGTGTGTGTGTATTCTACTACTGTGTAAACAGTCACGTGTGTGTGTATTCTACTACTGTGTAAACAGTCACGTGTGTGCGTATTCTACTACTGTGTAAACAGCCACGTGTGTGTGTATTCTACTACTGTGTAAACAGTCACGTGTGTGTATTCTACTACTGTGTAAACAGTCACGTGTGCGTATTCTACTACTGTGTAAACAGTCACGTGTGTGTGTATTCTACTACTGTGTAAACAGTCACGTGTGTGCGTATTCTACTACTGTGTAAACAGCCACGTGTGTGCGTATTCTACTACTGTGTAAACAGTCACGTGTGTGCGTATTCTACTACTGTGTAAACAGTCACGTGTGTGCGTATTCTACTACTGTGTAAACAGCCACGTGTGTGTGTATTCTACTACTGTGTAAACAGTTACGTGTGTGTGTATTCTACTACTGTGTAAACAGTCACGTGTGTGCGTATTCTACTACTGTGTAAACAGTCACGTGTGTGCGTATTCTACTACTGTGTAAACAGTCACGTGTGTGCGTATTCTACTACTGTGTAAACAGTCACGTGTGTGCGTATTCTACTACTGTGTAAACAGTCACGTGTGTGTATTCTACTACTGTGTAAACAGTCACGTGTGTGCGTATTCTACTACTGTGTAAACAGTTACGTGTGTGTGTATTCTACTACTGTGTAAACAGTCACGTGTGTGCGTATTCTACTACTGTGTAAACAGTCACGTGTGTGCGTATTCTACTACTGTGTAAACAGTCACGTGTGTGTATTCTACTACTGTGTAAACAGTCACGTGTGTGTGTATTCTACTACTGTGTAAACAGTTACGTGTGTGTGTATTCTACTACTGTATAAACAGTCACGTGTGTGTGTATTCTACTACTGTATAAACAATCATGTGTGGATGCATGCTAAATAAATTCTGTATCATGCAAAAATAATGTAACCAAATTGCATCATGGTAAAAATCTGATCAACTAAATCCATGAAGCAATATATTTAGACACATGTTTGATCCACACAATATAACCAAATGAAAATATAAGTAAATTGTACAGTCATTTAAATATCAATACAATTACAGTGTAAAGAACAGGATTTACAGTGACTGCTGACACCCTGTTTATCATGACTGTTGACAGAATTCACCTGGGCAATTAGTAAAATTTCCCTCAGCAGAAATCATCTGGGATCAGTGTATTTTGATGTGTTTAGGAAAGGAAATTATAATATGCTTGCTCTTAGCTGGTCTCAGCACACAAAGAAGCGGATCCGGTCTGAGCTATGAGGGGATTTTCCAAGAAACGGAGAGAAAAATAAAGAGGAATGTGTAAGAGGGAAGGAGAAAAGTGAATGAGAAATACAGAATGAGAGAGAGAGAGAGAGAGAGAGAGAGAGAGAGCGAGAGAGGATATCACAATGGTAAGACTTTCTCCGTTTCTCTAAGCCTCACTCACTCACACATGCTCTCTCACTCGCTCACTCACTCACACACACTCTCTCACTCACACACACATGCTCTCTCACTCACTCACACACACTCTATCACTCACACACACGCTCTGTCTCACTCACTCACACATGCTCTCTCTCTCACTTGCTCACTCATGCATGCTCTCCCTCTCTCACTCAGTCAAACACTCTCTCACTTGCTCACTCACTCGCATGCTCTCTCACTCACTTATTAACTCACAAACGCTCTCTCACTCGCTCACTCACACACACACTCTCTCTCTCACTCAGTCAAACACACTCTCTCACTCACTCACTCATTAATACACACACCCTTTCTCACTCACTCGCTCAGTCATTCACTCACTCATAGACACACACGCTCTCTCTCTCACTCACTCACACACGCTCTCACTCACACACACACACTCACTCGCTCAGTCATTCACTCACTCAGACACACACGCTCTCTCTCTCACTCACTCACACGCGCTCTCTCTCTCACTTGCTCACTAACACACACGCTCTCTCTCTCACTCAGTCAAACACACTCTCTCACTTGCTCTCACTCACACGCTCTCACTCACTCATTAACTCACACACGCTCTCTCACTCATTCACTCACGCTCACTCATTCACTCACTCACACACGCTCACTCACTCACACACACTCTCTCACTCGCTCACTCACTCTCCCTTGGTTTCTCCATCTATTGTCTGCTTGTTATCTCTTTATTTCTCTATTTTTTCTCTATTTTATCTCATTTCTGTCTCCAGGCATCTTTCTGATCAGTTTGGTCTCTGTGAGGATTAAAAGGATTTTCACGGGTGCCAGGAGACATTAGGCCTCATCTCAGCCACTTCAGATTCTCTCTCCCTGTAGTGGTTTATTCTCTCACACACTGTGTGTGTGTGTGTGTGTGTGTGTACTCTGTCCATCAAACAATGGAGAGCGCTATAATGACACACTCTACAAGAGCTCGAGTGCTTCTTTGGACCACTTGGGGTGTGTTTGTAAGTGTGTGTGAGAGAGAGTGAGTGAGAGAGGACCTAAATAAGAGCGAGAGAGAGAGAGAGAGAGAGAGAGAGCGAGAGAGAGAGAGAGAGAGAGCGAGAGAGAGCGAGCAAGAGCAAGAGAGATATTACAGTGAAGGTTATTTTAATATGTCATTCTACAGTAAAAACATCTGGAGTTTTTCTGTCATCTCCCAGAGATTCTTGTCCCCTCGTCGACTTCCACTGGATTAAATAAAGTCAAACTTACAGCAAAACATTAGAGACTCCCTAGAGAGCTACTCTCTCCCTCCCTCTCCCTCTCTCTCTCTCTCCCTCCCTCTCCCTCTCTCTCTCTCTCTCCCTCTCCCTCTCTCTCTCTCTCTCCCTCCCTCTCCCTCTCTCCCTCCCTCCCTCTCACTCTCTCTCTCTCTCCCTCTCTCCCTCTCTCTCTCTCTCTCTCTCTCTCTCTCCCTCTCTCTCTCCCTCTCCCTCTCTCTCTCCCTCCCTCTCTCTCTCTCCCTCCCTCTCCCTCTCCCTCTCTCCCTCCCTCTCACTCTCTCTCTCCTGTGCTTCTGTCTCTCTCTCCTTCAGTGCCCATGGACGTCTGTGTCCATATCTGTGAGGGCGTGGACGTCTGTGTCCATGATTTCCGTTGTAATGAGACTTTCTAATTCTCTTAATTCTCCATATATTTCATTAGATGCAAAACATCCGATCACTTTTCCATCCTCTCTCTCTCTTTCTCTCTCTCTCTTTCTCTCTCTCTTTCTCTCTCTCAAGGTAGCTTTGTTCTCTCTTTCCTTCTGTTTCTCTCCCTCTTTTATTCTCTCTCTCTCACTAGTGATTTCCAGTGTAAAAGAATATCTGCATAATGCAACAATTCTAATGCATTATAAATAAGACTGAAATGGAGCCGATTCTGATCAACAGAGAACACTTCATTATGATGGATATCCACAGATATATGAGTATGTACACACACACACACACACACACACACACACACACAGAACTGTATTGTTCATTCCCATGTCAAATGTCAATCACCCTGGCCACTGCAGACAACACTACATTAACTGCAGTAAATTTCACATACACACACACACACACACACACACAGTGAGCTGCAGTGTCAGTACTGTGTTTCGAAGAGGGAGCGAAAGTGATTCAAAGAACAAAGAAAAATGTGACAACTGAACCCTGCCCACCAACAAACTTTTCACTCTCTTCTTCATTTGGTGTTTGTGCTGTTTTGGTGTTTGTGCTGCGTGGTCTTGTTAGTGATGTGTTTTGGTGCTTGTGTTGGGGAGCACCAGTATCTCCATGGCGACCATAATGATCTTGCCACCTCTCCCCTCCTGACCACATGACTAAATCCATGAGAGTTACAGATTTCCACTTCCCTTCATTCCTCTGTGTGTGTGTGTGTGTGACCCTCTCAGTTTGATTCAGTTCTGTTCATCTTAGCTCTACTGGCAGGTAAAGGTGTGTGACCATCATCCATCATACTCTCCTCCTCTGCCTCACAGCCATCTCCAGCCGAAGGGCGGGAGGAACCCACCATGTCGGATCAGTGTCTCTGACCTTCTACACTGCAGCTGGTTATTGCTGTGAACTCCATCAGATGCCCAGCATGGCTGACCGCTATAACTGAACACTGAAAACAAATGCTCGAACCCTCCAGGAGCTGTGTGGAGGGGCCAAGCTGATGAATGACTAGCTGGTAAACAGATCCAGGAGCTGTGTGGTAGGGCCAAGTTGATGAATGACTGGCTGGTATACAGATCCAGGAGCTGTGTGGTAGGGCCAAGTTGATGAATGACTGGCTGGTATACAGATCCAGGAGCTGTGTGGTAGGGCCAAGTTGATGAATGACTGGCTGGTATACAGATCCAGGAGCTGTGTGGTAGGGCCAAGTTGATGAATGACTGGCTGGTATACAGATCCAGGAGCTGTGTGGTAGGGCCAAGTTGATGAATGACTGGCTGGTATACAGATCCAGGAGCTGTGTGGTAGGGCCAAGTTGATGAATGACTGGCTGGTATACAGATCCAGGAGCTGCATGGAGGGGCCAAACTGATGACTGACTGGCTCGTATACAGATCCAGGAGCTTTGGATGCTAGTGTGTGAAAACTGTTGTAAGCTTCACACTCACAATGCTGGGTGTGATGAAGGTATCAGTTTATTCTCAGGTTCACTGTAACTGAATTTAATCTTCCATGAGAGAACCAGATAGACACACACACACACACACACACACACACACACACACACAGAGAGAGAGAGAGAGAGAGAGAGAGAGCGAGAGAGAGAGCGAAAGAGAGAAATAACAGACAGAACAGACAGAAGGAGAGGTGAAGAGAAAGAATTAACATTCCACTCTTGTTATTCAGTCTGTGACTTGTGATGGTCACACTTTGTTTAGCTATTACAATTTCACCATTATAATGAGTGAAAGGTCTACGTCCAATCACAATCCAACACCCTCCAAGTCCTCCACTAGACTACACTGAACTAGATCACAACATTAAACATATAGTTGCTGGGATCAGGGGAATAGTCCTTCCCTGGGCTCGTGTAAGTAAAATCAACCAGGGAGGAGGTGGGGCCATGGAGAGATATGAGGCGGGGCCAATGAGTGGGTGGAGGCGGGGCCAGTGAGTTGGTGGAGGCGGGGCCAGTGAGTGGGTGGAGGCGGGGCCAATGAGTGGGTGCAGGCTAGGGCCAATGAGTGGGTGGAGGCGGGGCCAATGAGTGGGTGGAGGCGGGGCCAATGAGTGGGTGGAGGCGGGGCCAATGAGTGGGTGCAGGCTAGGGCCAGGGAGAGGAATGTAGCAGAGTTGCACTGCATGTAGACAAGAGAGTGCCTCTCTACACTCCTCAGCTCACTCTCACCTCACTCACTCAACCATTTCACTCTCTCCTCACTCCCTCCCCTCACTACAGCAGGGTTCAGTCTGTCTGGATCTGACGGTTCAGTACAGCAAGGTTCAGTCTGTCTGGATCTGACGGTTCAGTACAGCAGGGTTCAGTCTGTCTGGATCTGAACTCATTCTGCACCCAACCAGCTTCAACATTCTGCCAGCAAACACAAAAATACCTACAACTGGAGTTAATGTTACAAATGAGGGTTTGAGGTGTCATTCAATAACCGGGTCACAATGACATCAGAGCAAATAGGTGAGCTGAGAGGAAAAAGAAACCACCAAAGACAAGAGGAGAGAGAGAGAAAAAGAGAGAGAGAGAGAAGGAGAGAGAGAGAGATGACATGAGAGCAAGCAATGAGTGAGAGAGTGTGTGTGAGAGATTAGAATGAGAGGGAGAGATAGTATGACACATTTAAGAAAGATTAAAAAGGAGAAGGTGAGCTGATGGTCTAGATGTGGGTGAACTAGTGTGGGAGGTGCAACTGAAGACAGAATTAAAAGACAGGCAGAGAGACAGGCAGAGAGACAGGCAGAGAGACAGGCAGAGAGACAGGCAGAGAGACAGGTGAAGAGACAGGCAGAGAGACAGGCAGAGAGACAGGTGAAGAGACAGGCAGAGAGACAGGCAGAGAGACAGGCAGAGAGACAGGCAGAGAGACAGGTGAAGAGACAGGCAGAGAGACAGGCAGAGAGACAGGTGAAGAGACAGGCAGAGAGACAGGCAGAGAGACAGGCAGAGAGACAGGCAGAGAGACAGGTGAAGAGACAGGCAGAGAGACAGGTGAAGAGACAGGCAGAGAGACAGGCAGAGAGACAGGTCTGAAGAGACAGGTGAAGAGACAGGCAGAGAGACAGGTGAAGAGACAGGCAGAGAGACAGGCAGAGAGACAGGTGAAGAGACAGGCAGAGAGACAGGCAGAGAGACAGGTGAAGAGACAGGCAGAGAGACAGGTGAAGAGACAGATGAGGAGAACATGTGAGAGTAGCAGCAGAGAAAGAGTGAAAGAGAGAGTGAGATGTAAATGTAAATATAATGCCATTACATCCTGCCCTCATCTTTACTCTGGTATGGAACACACAGGAGATAAAATACACTTTCACCCATATTCAGCTTCTGAAAAGATGAGACAGATGAAATTCTTTGTAAACACTTACAATTTTTGACTACATAAGCCAGTCTAAAACTAAGAGGAAAGTTTTGTTTTAAGATCTACATTTTATTTGTTTTAATATCTGTTTCCTGCCTTGGGAGGAACACTGTCCCCTGGCAGGGCCGATAGCGGTGACCTGTCCCCCTGTCCGGCCGGGATGGCGCATCGAGGATGGAAGGTCCATCTTTGTTTGCCTTTTCTATTTAAATCCGTGAAGAAGAACTTTTTAGATATTGCTTTAATGCTGCATACCTTGGGTATTATTTTTTATTACTATTGATATTAATATTTCTGTTAGGAGATTCTTATTAGCTTTGCGGCTAATGAACTTCATAACTTCATAACCCAATTCAGCACCACGGACAGCAACATGTACACAGTCTCCACATCAGGTCTAGGGACAGCACACAACCGAGGAGCTTCAGCATAAACAGGGGGTGACAGCACCCTGTCACATGACCATGTGGCATAGCAGCCACACTCAAACAGCTCTTCAGTCCAGCATCTCCTCCACAGATATAATAGTGTTCACTAAATATGGGAATCCATCATTAGCAGGTCATCTAAAATGTTAGAAATGTCCAACACTGCCAAGGCAGTTTTATTTGAAATGAAGGATTTTTGCAAACACTCTATCTGCACTGTACTGGCTGTGTTAACCCAATAAAACACTGACTGTGTTAATGTGTCCCAGTAAAACACTGACTGTGTTAATGTAACTCAGTAAAACACTGACTGTGTTAATGGGACTCAGTAAAACACTGACTGTGTTAATGGGACTCAGTAAAACACTGACTGTGTTAATGGGACTCAGTAAAACACTGACTGTGTTAATGTGTCCCAGTAAAACACTGACTGTGCTAATGGGACTCAGTAAAACACTGACTGTGCTAATGGGACTCAGTAAAACACTGACTGTGTTAATGGGACTCAGTAAAACACTGACTGTGCTAATGGGACTCAGTAAAACACTGACTGTGCTAATGGGACTCAGTAAAACACTGACTGTGTTAATGGGACTCAGTAAAACACTGACTGTGTTAATGGGACTCAGTAAAACACTGACTGTGTTAATGGGACTCAGTAAAACACTGACTGTGTTAATGGGACTCAGTAAAACACTGACTGTGTTAATGGGACTCAGTAAAACACTGACTGTGTTAATGGGACTCAGTAAAACACTGACTGTGTTAATGTGTCCCAGTAAAACACTGACTGTGCTAATGGGACTCAGTAAAACACTGACTGTGCTAATGGGACTCAGTAAAACACTGACTGTGTTAATGGGACTCAGTAAAACACTGACTGTGTTAATGGGACTCAGTAAAACACTGACTGTGTTAATGTGTCCCAGTAAAACACTGACTGTGCTAATGGGACTCAGTAAAACACTGACTGTGTTAATGTGTCCCAGTAAAACACTGACTGTGTTAATGGGACTCAGTAAAACACTGACTGTGTTAATGGGACTCAGTAAAACACTGACTGTGTTAATGGGACTCAGTAAAACACTGACTGTGTTAATGTGTCCCAGTAAAACACTCATGTTGACTGGTAAATGTGTTGACTGGTAAATGTCCAGGACATCCCACTGACACCAACAAAGGAAAAGGCAACAGGGCAAACAGCACGTCTGACAACCAATTCCTTTTGTAACAGGCGAAGACAGAAGGAAACTCCTATGCTTGTTTAAGATAAGAACACCTCAGACATCTCAGACTCCTGGAACACCTCAGACTCCTCAAACACCTCAGACTCCTAAAACACCTCAGACAGCTTAGACTGCTCAAATGCCTCAGACAGCTCAGACTCATGAAAGATTGATTGCAAAGCTGCTGAATGCAGAGTTGAACACTGACTGTGCTAATGGGACTCAGTAAAACACTGACTGTGTTAATGGGACTCAGTAAAACACTGACTGTGTTAATGGGACTCAGTAAAACACTGACTGTGTTAATGGGACTCAGTAAAACACTGACTGTGTTAATGTGTCCCAGTAAAACACTGACTGTGCTAATGGGACTCAGTAAAACACTGACTGTGCTAATGGGACTCAGTAAAACACTGACTGTGTTAATGTGTCCCAGTAAAACACTGACTGTGCTAATGGGACTCAGTAAAACACTGACTGTGCTAATGGGACTCAGTAAAACACTGACTGTGCTAATGGGACTCAGTAAAACACTGACTGTGTTAATGGGACTCAGTAAAACACTGACTGTGTTAATGGGACTCAGTAAAACACTGACTGTGTTAATGGGACTCAGTAAAACACTGACTGTGTTAATGGGACTCAGTAAAACACTGACTGTGCTAATGGGACTCAGTAAAACACTGACTGTGTTAATGTGTCCCAGTAAAACACTGACTGTGTTAATGTGTCCCAGTAAAACACTGACTGTGCTAATGGGACTCAGTAAAACACTGACTGTGTTAATGGGACTCAGTAAAACACTGACTGTGTTAATGTGTCCCAGTAAAACACTGACTGTGTTAATGGGACTCAGTAAAACACTGACTGTGCTAATGGGACTCAGTAAAACACTGACTGTGTTAATGTGTCCCAGTAAAACACTGACTGTGCTAATGGGACTCAGTAAAACACTGACTGTGCTAATGGGACTCAGTAAAACACTGACTGTGTTAATGTGTCCCAGTAAAACACTGACTGTGCTAATGGGACTCAGTAAAACACTGACTGTGCTAATGGGACTCAGTAAAACACTGACTGTGCTAATGGGACTCAGTAAAACACTGACTGTGTTAATGGGACTCAGTAAAACACTGACTGTGTTAATGGGACTCAGTAAAACACTGACTGTGTTAATGGGACTCAGTAAAACACTGACTGTGTTAATGTGTCCCAGTAAAACACTGACTGTGCTAATGGGACTCAGTAAAACACTGACTGTGTTAATGGGACTCAGTAAAACACTGACTGTGTTAATGTGTCCCAGTAAAACACTGACTGTGTTAATGGGACTCAGTAAAACACTGACTGTGCTAATGGGACTCAGTAAAACACTGACTGTGTTAATGTGTCCCAGTAAAACACTGACTGTGCTAATGGGACTCAGTAAAACACTGACTGTGCTAATGGGACTCAGTAAAACACTGACTGTGTTAATGTGTCCCAGTAAAACACTGACTGTGCTAATGGGACTCAGTAAAACACTGACTGTGCTAATGGGACTCAGTAAAACACTGACTGTGCTAATGGGACTCAGTAAAACACTGACTGTGTTAATGGGACTCAGTAAAACACTGACTGTGTTAATGGGACTCAGTAAAACACTGACTGTGTTAATGGGACTCAGTAAAACACTGACTGTGCTAATGGGACTCAGTAAAACACTGACTGTGTTAATGTGTCCCAGTAAAACACTGACTGTGTTAATGTGTCCCAGTAAAACACTGACTGTGCTAATGGGACTCAGTAAAACACTGACTGTGTTAATGGGACTCAGTAAAACACTGACTGTGTTAATGTGTCCCAGTAAAACACTGACTGTGTTAATGGGACTCAGTAAAACACTGACTGTGCTAATGGGACTCAGTAAAACACTGACTGTGTTAATGTGTCCCAGTAAAACACTGACTGTGTTAATGGGACTCAGTAAAACACTGACTGTGTTAATGTGTCCCAGTAAAACACTGACTGTGTTAATGGGACTCAGTAAAACAACTGACTGTGTTAATGGGACTCAGTAAAACACTGACTGTGTTAATTTGTCCCAGTAAAACACTGACTGTGTTAATGTGTCCCAGTAAAACACTGACTGTGTTAATGGGACTCAGTAAAACACTGACTGTGTTAATGTGTCCCAGTAAAACACTGACTGTGTTAATGGGACTCAGTAAAACACTGACTGTGTTAATGTGTCCCAGTAAAACACTCATGTTGACTGGTAAATGTGTTGACTGGTAAATGTGTTGACTGGTAAATGTCCAGGACATCCCACTGACACCAACAAAGGAAAAGGCAACAGGGCAAACAGCACGTCTGACAACCAATTCCTTTTGTAACAGGCGAAGACAGAAGGAAACTCCTATGCTTGTTTAAGATAAGAACACCTCAGACATCTCAGACTCCTGGAACACCTCAGACTCCTCAAACACCTCAGACTCCTAAAACACCTCAGACAGCTTAGACTGCTCAAATGCCTCAGACAGCTCAGACTCATGAAAGATTGATTGCAAAGCTGCTGAATGCAGAGTTGAACAGGAGACCTGAAGAACCCTGAACATGCTGCCACATATTGAGATTCTACAGCCTTGTCTTGAGAGTGGAAGATCCTGAAATAATTTTTAAAATGAAAACCCTTTTCAAATGAATGAGAGAGAGAGACAGAAAAACCCAGAACACACTGCCATTCCTCCTTAAAAATGCTTCACAACTTTTTATGATCATCTTCTCTCCATAAACTCACATTAAAATGAAACATTTCTACAGTTCCACAAGATAGTTTTGGTTTTCTCGTCGGCACCAATGACAAGCAGACTAATGCAGGCACGTCATTCCTAAGAACTCCTGAAAATCCAGTCCAACATACACACTTTTTACTTCCATCACATTCCATGAAAACCACACATTTCATTTGATGAGAAAAGAAAAAAAAATTCAACACTTGAGTCTCGGTTGCTGTGACATGATGCTTGTTACCACAGTGAGTAGGTGATGATGGCATCATTTTTAACCATGATGTTCTTCAAATAAATAAACAAACAACACAAGAAAGGGACCTGAAATATTCACACCACACAAGTAATGGCAGCAATAGTGAGGTGTTGTACTTAGACATGCTAGAATTCAGAGAAACACACCACTGTGAAACACCACTATTAAACACACCACAATTAAACACACCACAATTAAACACACCACTGAGAAACACAGCACTGTGAAACACATCACAATTAAACACACCACTATTAAACACATCACTATTAAACACACCACTGAGAAACACAGCACCGAGAAACACACTATTAAACACATCACTATTAAACACAGCACCGAGAAACACAGCACCGAGAAACACACCGCGATTAAACACATCACTATTAAACACACCATTATGTACTCTAGTCTTCCATAATTATTTATTAGTTTGACAGTAGAATAAACTGTGGCATTGTGATGTAATTCACTGTAGAAAGCAGATGCTCTGTTTTAAAAACACCATGTATGAAAACAAATCAACTTACCTGTTATGGGGTCACAAGTGTGGAGAAGCAGGAAAAGAAAGAAAATACAGGACATCAGGCTACGTGTTTTACACACATGCATGCAATGCACACAAATCAAAGCAAAGCTCTACAGTAAAATTTTAGCGAAACATCTGAAGCTGTAATACAACAAAATTCAACTGTACAGACTCTCAAGCCACAGAGCTGCTCCACGACAGACAGGAACAACCAGCATGGCGAGGAAAGAACACAAAGGTGTCATCAATGGTGGGCAGGTCACAGTGGCAGCTGACCCACATTCACAGGAAGCCTAGTGGAGTGAAACTGAGCCTGCAGTCAGAGCTACTGTGGCTCTGAATCCCCCACGGTAGAGGCTGGTCTGCCCGTGGACCCATGATCCGCCCATGATCTGTGCGAGATACTGCACGTTACACTAACATTCTGGTAATACTGTACATGGTACAGTAACATTCTGGTGATACTGGGTAGTGAATGAAGCTCCCTGCAGGATGGCGTTTAGTCCGGCTGGGTTGAGTGCAATGAATCCCACATCAACACCCGTTAAGACAGGACAGCTGCACAGCGAACAGAAGTGGTTTAGCACTGGTTTTCACTGATGTGTGTGTGTGTGTGTGTGTGTGTGTGTGTAAACCCAGAGTAACCCAGAGACTACAGGAACACAGAGGAACCCAGAGACTACAGAGCAGAACCAACAGCAGGATCTTCAAGGATAACAGCACACAAACACACACACACACACACACACGCACCTGACTCTTACAACAAGCCTACCCAGGGTAAAGATAATACCAACAAATAATAATAATAATTAAAAAAACATCAACATGTATGCATACACGTGTGTGTGCACTCGCGAACATACACAGGTACACACACACAGTAGTGAGGCTGAGAGTTTCTATTCTTCTGCTGAAGTCATGGGTTTTCTCTCCAGAGCTGATAAGTGGGTCAACCAAGGCAATAAAATAGAGTCTGCATAAAGCAGTGTGTGTGTGTGTGTGTGTGTGTGTGTGTGTGTGTGTGTGTGTGTGTGTACAGCAGAGAGTGTGTGAGAGAGTGTGTGTGTACAGCAGAGAGTGTGTGAGAGTGTGTGTGTACAGCAGAGAGTGTGTGTGTACAGCAGAGAGTGTGTGAGAGTGTGTGTGTACAGCAGAGAGTGTGTGTACAGCAGAGAGTGTGTGTGTACAGCAGAGCGTGTGTGTGTGTGCAGCATTTACATTTACATTTATGGCATTTAGCAGACGCTAAGTGACTTACAAAAAGTGCTTTATCATTTCCTCATAGAACACATCCTAGTACAGTACAGTAGGTTAGAGTCCAACATACCAATGAACTAGAATACAGGGATCAATGCTGATACCTAGAAGTACAAATACATAAGGTTTATGTTAGACAATGAAAAGTGTAATAAACAATAAGTGCTAGAGTTTGTTAAACATCATCAGTATAATAAACAATACCCTACAATAAATACTAATTTAGTCAGTCAATATGGGACCAGGGTCAGTTGTCAATGCGTGTGTGCAGTGGAGGGTGTGTGCGAGATTGTGTATGTGCAGCGGTTGGTGTGTGCAGTGGAGGGTGTGTGTGTGTGTGTGTGTGTGTGTGTGTGTATGTGCAGTGGAAGGCCTTTCTGTTTTTGGCTGATCATACACTTGTGAACCACTTAACAGAGAGACAGAGAGGATAAAGAGAGACTTTAGCTGCGTTTTGCTGCATTATCTGGAGCAGAGTGTGAAGGACGTTTCTTTCAGCCCAGACGTCTCTAATGAAACTCTCCCACTCTCCGACCACAGGTGTAGTTCAGAGCTCAACACAATCCACGTCCACGTCCTCTCACCCTTAATTACCAGACACATTTATGGTCTGTCTGTCTGTCTCTCACCTTTACCGTCTGTCTGTCTCCCTCTCACCGTTACTGTCTGTCTGTCTGTCTCTCACCTTTACCGTCTGTCTGTCTCCCTCTCACCGTTACTGTCTGTCTGTCTGTCTGTCTGTCTCCCTCTCACCGTTACTGTCTGTCTGTCTGTCTGTCTCCCTCTCACCGTTACTGTCTGTCTGTCTGTCTCTCACCGTTAATGTCTGTCTGTCTGTCTCTCACCTTTACCGTCTGTCTGTCTCCCTCTCACCGTTACTGTCTGTCTGTCTGTCTCTCACCTTTACTGTCTGTCTGTCTGTCTCTCACCTTTACTGTCTGTCTGTCTGTCTTTCCCCTTTACCGTCTGTCTGTCTGTCTTTCCCCTTTACCGTCTGTCTGTCTCCCTCTGACCGTTACTGTCTGTCTGTCTGTCTGTCTGTCTGTCTCTCACCGTTACTGTCTGTCTGTCTATCTGTTTCCGTCTCACCGTTACTGTCTGTCTGTCTGTCTCCCACCTTTACTGTCTGTCTGTCTCTCACCTTTACTGTCTGTCTGTCTCTCACTCCCTCCTCTCTTTAACACCCACTCATACTCATCAAAACTAAATATGTCATTTTCATTCTTGCTGTATTCTGCCCTGAGAGCAAAGAGCCAGGACCCAAACCTCTCTACACGCTACACTGTCCAATCAGGTACACACATCTGTGCTTATAGCCTGTCCAATCAGGTCTAGCAGAACACACATCTGTGCTTATAGCCTGTCCAATCAGGTCTAGCAGAACACACACTTGTGCTTACAGCCTGTCCAATCAGGTCTAGCAGAACACACACTTGTGCTTACAGCCTGTCCAATCAGATCTAGCAGAACACACACCTGTGCTTACAGCCTGTCCAATCAGGTCTAGCAGAACACACACCTGTGCTTACAGCCTGTCCAATCAGGTCTAGCGGAACACACACCTGTGCTTACAGCCTGTCCAATCAGGTCTAGCAGAACACACACCTGTGCTTACAGCCTGTCCAATCAGGTCTAGCAGAACACACACCTGTGCTTACAGCCTGTCCAATCAGATCTAGCAGAACATACACCTGTGCTTACAGCCTGTCCAATCAGGTCTAGCAGAACACACACCTGTGCTTACAGCCTGTCCAATCAGGTCTAGCAGAACACACACCTGTGCTTACAGCCTGTCCAATCAGGTCTAGCAGAACACACACCTGTGCTTACAGCCTGTCCAATCAGGTCTAGCAGAACACACACCTGTGCTTACAGCCTGTCCAATCAGGTCTAGCAGAACACACACCTGGCCACCACCAACAGTCCCACTGTGTCTGTGCGATTTTTATGGTTGGGCTCCAGTGAGGGCGAGAATCACCTTCTCTCCACGCCAGTGCTTTCTGCTCAAACTCCAGTCACGCCTGACATTTTCTTCTTCACTTTCCCGCGTCGTCCCACCCTGCTATTATTGAGTGCCCCCTCTGTCTCTTTCTCTTTCTCCAAGACTTTTGTTTTCTATCTCTCACTCTCTCTCTTTCCATCTGCTAAATGTCACAGGAAGCTCATGGGACATGGTGCCCCTGCTGAGAGAGAGAGGGCCAGACATTGAGATCACGGAAGAAAATCCTTCACATGACATTCTGGTCGACCTCGAACTGTGTAGCTCAGAGGACTGAGCCAGAGAGACACAGCTGTCCCTGATGGCCTACAGACCACACCCACACCCACACCCACACCCCCACTCCAGGTTTCCTGATTAGCTCAGAAGCACACAGGTAAGAATTGGCCCCTGGTCCCCTGGGAGGTTCAGACGAGGTTGTTATGTGGGTCTGTGTCTATTAAACACCTCCATTACAGAAGACCGTTGTACACGCTGGTGAACATGAGCACAGATGGCAGCATAACTGCTAATGTACTGTAGGAGCACAGACATCACAGAACAGCTTTGACGTTTCTGTCACGTGTACATCATGGACTCCCAGAGCTGTGAGAAAAGGGCATGTCCAAGATGGGCACACGGAAGGTCATATCAGGGTCACCGCTGTCTCTCTCTGGTTCTTTGCTCTGTCTTTCTTCCTCTGTCCCCTCTCTCTCTCCCTGCACCCTTCTTTCTCTCTCTCTCTTTTCCCCAGGTGCTGTATAAAACTGCAAGCCTGTGCATTTTCTTCTTGCTTTAAAGTGTTAAATTATTTAAAGGCTCTGCACTCTGGATGTGCTGAGGCAAGCCATCGGGCCACCATGGAGGGAAACCTCTGACCCTGACCCTAACCTCTGACCCTAACCTCTGACCCTATGACTTGACTGCCCCCTGTGCCCCTTTAACCTGTACACTTCCCCCTTACTAATACAACATTATCTCTGTCTCTCTCTCCCTCTCTCTCTCTCCCTCTCTCCCTCTCTCTCTCTCTCTCTCTCTCTCTCCCTCTCTCTCTCCCTCTCTCTCCCTCTCTTCCCCTGGAGCAGGAGAACATCAAAGCCCAGACTACAGGTGCTACACTTCTGTCTTCATTCATTCCTAATTCATTTTGCTGGTATCTTCCTTTAAACAGAAAGGCTGACATCAACAAAAACAAAACCACTGGATGATAAGAGTTCTTCTTGCTGGAAATATAAAAATCAATATCAAAAAACCTGTTAACCAGCACACTTGTGTTTGACAATGTTTTCTCGCTGCCTTTTCGATTCATTAGGTCTGAATGTAAAAAGTAATATTATTCTATTACTGTGCTGCTAGCGCTGAGCACTGGATGCTAAAAGGCTCATAATCCTATCGCGCTGCAGACACAGTGACACTCTCTCATGTTGTCAAAGTCTTAAAGAAAATCAAAAAATTTTACTAATGGCTTGTTTGTGCAGTCAGGCAGGCCCACAAAAGAACATTAGAAATACCCCACTGCACAGAAGAGATAGTGTGTGTGTGTGTGTGTGTGTGTCTAGGAGTTCTCTCAGGTAATTTCAGCATTACATATGCTTGTGTAATATACTTGAATGTAAACAATTTTACCAGCGCACACGACTACACAGACCCATTTAAGACATGAGGTAAGACTCCACACACACACACACACACACTTCATGTCTGTCTGTCTGACTTTTATTCCTAATAGTCCTTGTTTTCATCTCACTCCATTATATGTTCAGGTTTTAAAGATTCCCGAGGCAGCATGACATTTCAGCACCAGACTGGACAGCTCCAGCTCAAACACACATTGTGAGTCTATGATCCCGGTGGTCTAAGGGGGGTAGCATTGGACGCTGAGCTTTTCAGCACCTTGCAAGAGTGGACATCTCCCTTCATAAGGAACCATGAGCGAGCGTAAACAGGACGGTGAGTCACGTACTGCATGTACACTACGTACATCCTGTTATTCACCAATATTCTCCTCTTCTTTTCTTTGAATGCATGATTACTGGCTTCAACTATTTAACATCTCCTAACCTCCCTCTGCCTTCCTCCATAATAAACAGAGGTGAGAACTGAGAGCTCAGGTAACTGCCCAGGGGTGACCCCCTGATGACCCCACCTTCAGGGGTGACCCCCTGATGACCCCACCTTCAGGGGTGACCCCCTGATGACCCCACCTTCAGGTGATACGATGCTACAATACTATGAAACTACAGTACTATGATACTACGATGCTATGATACTATAATGCTACACTACTATGATACTATGATGCTACAGTAATGAGATACTCTGATTCTATGATGTTACAGTACTATGATACTATGATGCTACAGTGATGCGATACTCTGATTCTGTGATGCTACAGTAATGCGATACTCTGATTCTGTGATACTATGATGCTACAGTAATGCGATACTCTGATTCTGTGATACTACGAAGCTACAGTAATGTGATACTCTGATTCTGTGATACTATGATGCTACAGTAATGCGATACTCTGATTCTGTGATACTATGATGCTACAGTAATGCGATACTCTGATTCTGTGATACTACGAAGCTACAGTAATGTGATACTCTGATTCTGTGATACTATGATGCTACAGTAATGCGATACTCTGATTCTGTGATACTATGATACTACAGTACAATGATACTATGGTGCTACAGTAATGTGATACTCTGATTCTGTGATGCTACAGTAATGTGATACTCTGATTCTGTGATACTACAGTAATGCGATACTCTGATTCTGTGATACTACGATGCTACAGTAATGTGATACTCTGATTCTGTGATGCTACAGTAATACGATACTCTGATTCTGTGATACTACGAAGCTACAGTAATGTGATACTCTGATTCTGTGATACTACGATGCTACAGTAATGTGATACTGATTCTGTGATGCTACAGTAATGTGATACTCTGATTCTGTGATACTACAGTAATGCGATACTCTGATTCTGTGATGCTATGATGCTACAGTAATGTGATACTCTGATTCTGTGATGCTACAGTAATACGATACTCTGATTCTGTGATACTACGAAGCTACAGTAATGTGATACTCTGATTCTGTGATACTACGATGCTACAGTAATGTGATACTCTGATTCTGTGATGCTACAGTAATGTGATACTCTGATTCTGTGATACTACAGTAATGCGATACTCTGATTCTGTGATGCTATGATGCTACAGTAATGTGATACTCTGATTCTGTGATGCTACAGTAATGTGATACTCTGATTCTGTGATACTATGATGCTACAGTAATGTGATACTCTGATTCTGTGATGCTACAGTAATGTGATACTCTGATTCTGTGATGCTATGATGCTACAGTAATGTGATACTCTGATTCTGTGATACTACAGTAATGTGATACTATGATGCTACAGTAATGTGATACTCTGATTCTGTGATGCTATGATGCTACAGTAATGTGATACTCTGATTCTGTGATGCTATGATGCTACAGTAATGCGATACTCTGATTCTGTGATGCTATGATGCTACAGTAATGTGATACTCTGATTCTGTGATGCTATGATGCTACAGTAATGTGATACTCTGATTCTGTGATGCTATGATGCTACAGTAATGTGATACTCTGATGCTGTGATGCTATGATGCTACAGTAATGTGATACTCTGATTCTGTGATGCTATGAAGAATGCTCCTGAACGAGCAGATGAGTAGTTTGGGAACTAAGGCTGGGGATTCTGGAAGGGAAGGGCTTCGCACCACGCCTGGACAGGAGTGGTGGTATGGAGTTTCACTGAAGTTGCTGAAGCATTCTCAGTAGTTACTGTATAGCACGTCGTTAGACACAACAGAACGAGACACTGAGGTCTGAGGTCATTTCCTCGAGTTAATGAGTTTCACAACTCAGTATCTCTTCGCTCATCTGAGCACCTGTCTTTGTGGCTCAGTAGTGAAGCTGCGCTTTCCATTCAGCTTTGTCTGTTATGAATAATTATGAATAATTACTGATGTTGGCGTTTAGTATGGATTCGCCCACAGCCACTGTTGGGTCCCGAGAGCACACAAAGATTCACAAACAGCACGAGGACTGTAAACAACCAGTCAAACTGTGTGTGTGTGTGTGTGTGTTCTATTTTATTCCCACATCTCTGTACATGAAGCTCCATATTCACATGATTCTGCATCCATATAATCAGCAGTAATTAAGACCAGGCCCCCGTCAACCACAGCTCAGTGAGCAACGAGAGAAATTTGACATGTATGAAGGAGGGAGGGAGGGAGGGAGGTAGGGAGGTAGGGAGGGAGGGAGGGAGGGAGGGAGGGAGGTAGGTAGGTAGGTAGGTAGGTAGGTAGGTAGGTAGGTAGGTAGGTAGGTAGGTAGGTAGGTAGATAGATAGATAGATAGATAGATAGATAGATAGATAGATAGATAGATAGATAGATAGATAGATAGATAGATAGATAGATAGATAGATAGATAGATAGATAGATAGATGGATGAAAGCAGGAATCTAGTAGAAAACTAGAAACTCTACTAGTGCTTACTGATGGTGAGACTCTCTACTGTCACCATGTCAACACACACAGGAGCTAAACAAAAACCACTGTACTGCCATCATTAGTGCTCACGGCTGGAGTCACGTTGGTGCCGTGGTACATCTAAACACCCAACAGGCTCCCTGGCATTTCTGTCCATTTATTTCCATGTGTTGAATCAGCTCTGGGGGACAAAATAATTAAGTGTCTGGGGAAACTCGGACAGAGAAAACAAAGGAGAGAGTGAAAAAGTCAGACTTGAACTCCTCATCAACTGAACAAGCACACAACAGCCCACGTGGCCCAACATCCGCCGCACTCAGCAGCCTGCAGAGACGAACTCACCAACGGCCTCACCGAGTTCTCTGGTGAACAGAACGCTAGATTCCTCTCCGCCATGATGTTTCCATGACTGTTACACCCTGATTTCATAAACAGCTCTCTTCTACTGGATCCTGTATGAAGTGCTCAACTGGCCCCATATTCCTGTGGAAACAGCTTTCCCTGGAAGCGCATCAAAGCTGGTGGGTGGGGAGTTTCCATGCGGTGCTGTGCGTGGGAACTTTAGGCAAATGACTGGAGCTTCTGGTTTGTCATGTCCTCAGTTAAAGCCCTGCTGAAGAGTCTGAACACCCCCCTTATCTGTCTGTCTGTTTATTTCATTATCCACACTGCTTCTCTCCTCACACAGCACCAGCGGCGTCTCCTGGGCCGCAAGCCTGCCGATAAATAGCAGACAGCTGATGATGAAATTGTAAGACTCAAGTTACAAGAGACTTTTGATATATATGATATGATAATATACACATCACGTTCACTTTTGTACTACTTTGGCAAAACAACTGTATGATCACAGAGAGAGAGAGTGAGAGAGAGAGTGAGAGAGAGAGAGAGAGTGTTATGCTGATAAAGGGTATCAGTAAATGGGGAATAAAGGGGAATAAGTCCACTCAGAGCTCTGAGACGTAGTGAGACGTAGTGAACGAGCAGGTCATTATACTAAACGTTACAGGTGGGTGCACACTGGAAACATGGAGAACAAAGGGAGAAAAGTGACAGAGACCAACATGGAATAAATAACAAAAAGATAAAAAACATGAAAAGGAGGAGAGAGAGTGAGAGAGAGAGAACGAACTTCAGAGAATGATAGAATGGGAATGCATGAAAGAAAAGAGAGCAAGCAAGAGGGGGGGAGACAGAGAGGGAGAAAGAGAGAGAGAGAGAGAGAGAGGGGTAGGGACAGGTAGCGTGGGACAGAGGGAGAGAAGGAGAGAGCGATAGATAGAGAGTGAGAGAGATAGACGCAGAGGGAGACAGAGCACTATATTGCAGAGGCCAGGAGTCTTGCCTGCAGACTCTTGGTGATTACCTAACGCTGACGCAGCTGTGGTACGAAGAGCAGAGCTGCTGGAAGCACCAGCGTGTTAAGGGTTACTGCACGACCCTGGTACGTCTGTCTGACCTTCACCATGCTGGAACAAAGATAACGCACAGACTGATAACCCCTGAAGCAAGACATCAGCAGAAACGGAAATGGACTATCATGTGTCTCTGTTAGAGACCAGTCTTCTGTTAGTGTTCAGTCTTCTGTTAGCATCCAGTGTTCTGTTAGAAACCAGTCTTCTATCACCATGTTCAAACCTTTATAAGTGGACATATGAAGGTGTTGCACTGGAGATGGTTTATGTTGAGCGCTAAAACTTACTGTGTGTGTTATCAAAGCTAAAATATCCACCACAGAGAACAGACCTGATTGGTCAGAGATAGCAGCCTATAGAGGCAGAGATGAGAAAGACTGACAGAATGTTTAATCGAGGTGGAGGACACTGTAGAGCTAAGGTAGGCACCACCCAGAGGAGGGGAGGAGGGGAGGAGGGGAGGAGGGGTGGGGTATGGAGCCCAGTCGACAACAGACAACGACTGAGCGATGAAAGAGGAAAAAGGACAGCAAGAAAGAGAGAGACAGAGGGAAAAGGAGAGAAAGACAGAAAAAGGAAAAGAGAAAAAGACCAAAAACAGAAGAAGAGAGAGAGAGAGAGGGGGGGATAGAGAGATGGAGGGGGGGAGTGTGAGATTACTGACGTGTATCAGATGTAAATGGAGTTTCCAGGCTCCAGTGAAGGTGTTTACCTTCCACTCCAGTCTCTCCATGGCACATCAGAGAGTAATCACTCCATCACTAGTGAGCCAAATCCCCAGAACGCACCTGAGCTGGAAGACTAGGGACATCTGAATGGTTTTAGATTAAATAACTTAAAGTGCTACACTGTGCAAGACTAGATGTAATCTATGCACATGCACACACACACACACACACACACACACACACACAGAGAAAAGAATACAGACAGATGCAGACAAATACCTGAATACATACATATGCACATGTGGGTGTGCACCCCCCACAGAGCTGTTAATATTAACTTTTAAAAGCTCAGATCACCCAGTAGCAAAGCTTCCCAGCCTCCCTTTCCCGAGGTTTACATGCCATGTCAAACACTCGACACACACCTGATCATCACTGTGTAGTTACAACATTAATGTCTCACAGCAAGCACAACGCAGGGTAACAGGGCTATAGTGCTCCAGTGCGCCATGCCGACCACAGCAGGTACAGTACTGAGTTCTCTGGAAGCTGCTGCCTAAACATGCCAGAAAGGGTGTCCATCTTGGATCTAGGTCCTACAGTTGCAGTTTGAGTCAATGTTATAGCAAGCGATTGCATGCCTCTGCTATTTAGTGTACACAAGGTTCTTCAATCAATGTCTTGGAGAGTGACGTGAACAGTACTTATATACTTAAACTGTGCATTAACAAGTCATTATTCATTATTATGATTTAATATAGTAATTTGTAAAATTATTTTTTCAAAAGTCTTCCAAGTAATTGGTCATATTTGCCGATCTTTATGTTGAGTAATGAATGTAATAACAGGTAAGTGTCATCACTCTACTTGTATTCATAGACAATATGGTATTCTGTCTGCTCCTTAACTTAATGAAACCAACAGCATTTCAAAATCAACTCTGCAAAGGGTTCATTTGTTATGGAGGTAAGTTTGTTTGTGATGTCAGAGTGAATGTATCCCCCTGCTTGTGATGTCAGAGTGAATGTATACTGTGGTTGTGATGTCAGAGCGAATGTATCCCCCTGCTTGTGATGTCAGAGTGAATGTACCCCCCTGCTTGTGATGTCAGAGTGAATGTATCCCCCTGCTTGTGATGTCAGAGTGAATGTATACTGTGGTTGTGATGTCAGAGCGAATGTATCCCCCTGCTTGTGATGTCAGAGTGAATGTACCCCCCTGCTTGTGATGTCAGAGTGAATGTATCCCCCTGCTTGTGATGTCAGAGTGAATGTATACTGTGGTTGTGATGTCAGAGTGAATGTATACTGTGGTTGTGATGTCAGAGCGAATGTATCCCCTGGTTCTGATTCCCCGCAGATGAATGACAGGAAACACAGTGAACACCTCATGTGCTTTCACAGTGTGATAAAGGTCAATGCAAACACTGGGTGTGTGAGTGTGAGTGTGTATGAGCATGAACAGACTCAGGCCTGGCAGTAGATTAACGAATCAGAAAGGTCCTGCTGTTAACTGCTTAATTGCATTACTGCTTTAATTGGGTTGAACTGGTTTAACTCTCACCTCCCTCACTTTTCTCTCTTCCTGTTTCTTTCTTGCTCACTTTCATTATGCACAACATTCTTGTGTGCGATTAAAACAGAAAACAAGGTCACCCACTTTTCTCAAGCTCTCCTTCATCCCACTCCAGAATGGAGCAGCAGGAGATGGGTCACAGAGAGCGTGAGAGAGGGAAAAACACGAACAAATTACAAATAACACTGCAAATCTAATAAACAACAGTTGGGGGGAGGTTGCCATTATGACAAACAGTTAATTTAGTGGCTGTACTTTGTGCCGATTCACTGGGCTGATTGGATAAATTGAACCTGTCACCTCTCACCTTTGCCTGCACTTTTGATGCTAATTGGTAAATTCTCTCTGTCATTTATTACTCCAACTGTGTGAACACACACACACACACACTCACACACACACACACACACACACACACACACACACTCACACACACACTCACACACACACTCACACACACACACACACACACTCACACACACACACACACACACACACACACACACACACTCACACACACACTCACACACACACTCACACTCACACAGCTGTGATACTCATACAAGCCGATGGCATGGCATGGCTGGTCATTCTCAGAACACATCTTGTATGAACATGTCCCACACACACACACACAACACGCTAGTGTCTCACGCTAACTTGTTCCCAACCTCCAAGACACACTACATATTCATGTTGAGTTTCTATCTCTTAAATACTTTTTGACCTGAACTGTGACAGTCGCATTATGATGAGCACAGCAGTCTGTGAGCTGGTCCCATGGCTTCCAGGTTAGAGAAGGACCAGAATACAGGACTCAGTAGATATTCTGTTTGTCTTAAATGCTCAAGTACGTCTTTCTGACTCTGTAAAAGCCTCTGCATTAAGACCGAATACCTCACACATGAGGTGGAGTTGGTTAATCATTGTGTGACTGGCACCGAAAATAAAAATGTCATTCCTTTGATACAGTGAGCAGGAATGATGCTATAATATCACTCACGCAATCTCATTCTAGTATTATGAGTCAATGTGACTGAATGTGTGTGGGTGGGAGAGAGACAGAGAAAGAAATAGAGTGAGAGTGGGGGAGAGAGAAAGCGAGAGAGAGAGAGAGAGAGAGAGAGAGAGCGAGAGAGAGAAAGAGAGAGAGTGGGAGGTACTGTAGGTAATTTGGTCATTTGTTTGAGATGTAGGCAAACAGCAGAACTGGCACTCCTTGGGTTCTTATAATGGAAATTCTCTGTTTTCCTGACAGCTAGTTCAAGGCTTCTTTCTTCTTCCTACTGTGTTCTGCAATAAATTCTCACATATAGAAAATGTTCATTCGTTATTATGATCTCACATATAGAAAGTATTCATTTATATCCAGGTCTTGGATAGCACAAACACACTGCCTGGTGTGGGAGGTGTGTGTATGTACGTGCAAACACACATTAACTTGCACAAGCACACACACACACATGTGTATGCATGAGCGTGCACACACAAACACACACCCATGTGCGCACACACACACACATGCACGCACATGCAAACACAAGCACATACAATTAAGCAGCTCAGGATGTTATCATCAGCTCCTCTACGCAACTAAACACCACACAGATAAACACCATCATTAAAATGGTGGTATGTATCATCCGCTCCTCTACCCCATTAAACACCACACAGATAAACACCATCATTAAAATGGTAGTATGTATCATCCGCTCCTCTACCCCATTAAACACCACATAGATAAACACCATTCAAATGGTGGTATTTATCATCAGCTCCTCTACCCCATTAAACAACATACAGATAAACACCATCATTCAATTGGTGGTATTTATCATCAGCTCCTCTACCCCATTAAATTGTAAATGCAGTAACGCATGGTAAAGTAACGCATTAGTAAAGTTCTTTCATTGCGTGCTCACTTCTTTGCGTGAAAACACGCGTTCAGTTCCTTCGTAAGCAAACCCAAAATACGCAGCCTTCAGTTACCTCTAAATACACATGTTCCTGAGCATTAGACCCCCCTTCTCTATTTTCTATTGATTTCTATTGGCCATTGCAGCGCCATTGTCTTGGAGTGACAGCAATTCTCACCAATGTGTGAAGGGGGAAGGGGAGGGGGTGTATTTACTTCCCAACTGTTTCCAGGGCAAGCTGTGTGCTTGGCAGCTCTTTCATCAAACAGAGGACGCTTAGATTCAAATGTAGACTCTTCACTTGCCTTAGTCATCCCTTTAATGTTTAAAGGTCTGCGCACTGTCTACTGTCAGTGCTTCAGTGTTGTTAGCAGATAGCCTAGCGCATGGGTTTGATCGCCAATACTTTTGGACATCATGGAAAGGAAGAGGCTTATTTTAGCTGAAGTTTATGTGTAGTTGTTTGGGTACTGCTAGCATGGATTATCTATGATGTTTCCATAGCAAATCACTGGATGTTTCCATTCACTGCTGGAAAAATTTGTAATGCTGCTACAAAGTGTAAGTATAAATGAGAAAGTATACTATTTCTTTACAGTATTACAGCGTTTACAGTATTTTCCCCAGCGTTTACAGTATTAGCTACAGTATTTTCCCCAGCATTCACAGTATTAGCTACAGTATTTTCCCCAGCGTTTACAGTATTAGCTACAGTATTTTCCCCAGCGTTTACAGTATTAGCTACAGTATTTTCCCCAGCATTCACAGTATTAGCTACAGTATTTTCCCCAGCGTTTACAGTATTAGCTACAGTATTTTCCCCAGCATTCACAGTATTAGCTACAGTATTTTCCCCAGCGTTTACAGTATTAGCTACAGTATTTTCCCCAGCGTTTACAGTATTAGCTACAGTATTTTCCCCAGCATTTACAGTATTAGCTACAGTATTTTCCCCTAATAACAATCATGCTATGAAGCTACTATTGTTGTGGAACTTACTAAAATAACTTACTGTGATGTTTTAGCAAAAAGAAACATGCAAACTCCATGTGTAGTGACTGATGACTTTGTGTGCATTTGGAGAGGTTTTTGGACACTGTGGAGATGTCTATGACATCTAGAGGAAAATACTTAGTCATTTCATATATATGCTCAGAACTGTTCAATTTATTACACAAGACCCTGGTGAATCAGGAAATGTAGAGCATGACTGAAAATTAATCTCCAGCATCAATAGACACATTATACACCCAAAAAATCAAAGGCGTTTTATGTTTTTTTTTTGTTTTTTTTTTTTACATTTTCTTCTGTATTAGATGAGCTCAAATGGAACCTAAATGATGGAAAAAATAATCCTGGATGTGAATGGATGTCTTGGCCTAATTGTTTACTTCAGTCTGAATCCTGAATGATGATTGTGCTATGTGTACAATTTCAGACAACTAATGTTAAACTGAACAAGTACAAACCATTCAAAAATGAGCTTAAAACTGCAAGTGAAGTACCACACAGATAAACACCATCATTTGAATGGTGATATTTATCATCAGCTCCTCTACCCCATTAAACACCACACAGATAAACACCATCATTTGAATGGTGATATTTATCATCAGCTCCTCTACCCCATTAAACACCACACAGATAAACACCATCATTCGAATGGTAGGTGTTTAGTTTTAAACTGTTTTGATTGGATAATTTCCTATAAATGGCCCATGGACTGTAACTTCAGTCACTGCAGTTGCTTTCACTTACACAAGCAGCAGGAAGAAAGAAAGCAGACCACAGAACTCAGCCCTGACCATCAGCCTTGCCCCAGGTCACAGGTCACAGGTCACAGGGTCAGGGGGAACACTCAGCACACACCCACAGGTCACAGAGGTCATGTCTCTGTAATTACCCAGCAAATGTAAACCACCAGCAACACTTTCACAAATAAGAATGTGTACTGTTGTGATTTGGCAAGCATGGGTTAGGTAAACATACGCTCAGAGCGGAGCAAGCACATCGTGTTCAGAGGAAGCAGGTTGTCACAACATTCCTCTACATCTGCTGTGCTTGGCCTGCACTGCCAGGAATTTACCAAAACAGTGACTGAACGATGGAACATTTATTTTTCCTTTTCATTCATTTATTTACATTTAATGGGGTTTTATATGGAAAATGAGCCCTGATTCACTGCTAAATTAGCATGACTAGAAAAGGCCTGTGAAAAGCTCAGGAAATGAGAAATCAAAAGCAAGTAGCTCTGTCTTAGACTGTAGGGGTGTCAGACAGCACTCTGTTTTAACCGTAGAGGTGTCAGACAGCACTCTGTTTTAACTGTAGAGGTGTCAGACAGCACTCTGTTTTAACCGTAGAGGTGTCAGACGGCACTCTGTTTTAACCGTAGAGGTGTCAGACGGCACTCTGTTTTAACCGTAGAGGTGTCAGACGGCACTCTGTTTTAGACTGTAGAGGTGTCAGACGGCACTCTGTTTTAGACTGTAGAGGTGTCAGACGGCACTCTGTTTTAGACTGTAGAGGTGTCAGATGGCACTCTGTCCTAGACAGTAGAGGTGTCAGACAGCACTCTGTTTTAACCGTAGAGGTGTCAGACGGCACTCTGTTTTAACCGTAGAGGTGTCAGACGGCACTCTGTTTTAGACTGTAGAGGTGTCAGACGGCACTCTGTTTTAGACTGTAGAGGTGTCAGACGGCACTCTGTTTTAGACTGTAGAGGTGTCAGACGGCACTCTGTTTTAGACTGTAGAGGTGTCAGACGGCACTCTGTTTTAGACTGTAGAGGTGTCAGACGGCACTCTGTTTTAGACAGTAGAGGTGTCAGACGGCACTCTGTTTTAACCGTAGAGGTGTCAGACGGCACTCTGTTTTAACCGTAGAGGTGTCAGATGGCACTCTGTCCTAGACAGTAGAGGTGTCAGACGGCACTCTGTTTTAACCGTAGAGGTGTCAGACGGCACTCTGTTTTAGACTGTAGAGGTGTCAGATGGCACTCTGTCCTAGACAGTAGAGGTGTCAGACGGCACTCTGTTTTAACTGTAGAAGTGTCAGACAGCACTCTGTTTTAGACTTTAGGGGTGTCAGACAGCACTCTGTTTTAACCATAGAGGTGTCAGATGGCACTCTGTTTTAGACTGTAGAGGTGTCAGACGGCACTCTGTTTTAACTGTAGAGGTGTCAGACAGCACTCTGTTTTAGACTGTAGGGGTGTCAGACAGCACTCTGTTTTAACCATAGAGGTGTCAGACAGCACTCTGTTTTAGACTGTAGAGGTGTCAGACGGCACTCTGTTTTAGACTGTAGAGGTGTCAGACAGCACTCTGTTTTAACCGTAGAGGTGTCAGACGGCACTCTGTTTTAACCGTAGAGGTGTCAGACGGCACTCTGTTTTAACCGTAGAGGTGTCAGACGGCACTCTGTTTTAGACTGTAGAGGTGTCAGACGGCACTCTGTTTTAGACTGTAGAGGTGTCAGATGGCACTCTGTCCTAGACAGTAGAGGTGTCAGACGGCACTCTGTTTTAACTGTAGAAGTGTCAGACAGCACTCTGTTTTAGACTGTAGGGGTGTCAGACAGCACTCTGTTTTAACCATAGAGGTGTCAGACGGCACTCTGTTTTAGACTGTAGAGGTGTCAGATGGCACTCTGTTTTAGACTGTAGAGGTGTCAGACGGCACTCTGTTTTAACTGTAGAGGTGTCAGACAGCACTCTGTTTTAGACTGTAGGGGTGTCAGACAGCACTCTGTTTTAACCATAGAGGTGTCAGACAGCACTCTGTTTTAGACTGTAGAGGTGTCAGATGGCACTCTGTTTTAGACTGTAGAGGTGTCAGATGGCACTCTGTCTTAGACAGTAGAGGTGTCAGACGGCACTCTGTTTTAACTGTAGAAGTGTCAGACAGCACTCTGTTTTAGACTGTAGGGGTGTCAGACAGCACTCTGTTTTAACCATAGAGGTGTCAGACAGCACTCTGTTTTAGACTGTAGAGGTGTCAGATGGCACTCTGTTTTAGACTGTAGAGGTGTCAGATGGCACTCTGTCTTAGACAGTAGAGGTGTCAGATGGCACTCTGTTTTAGACTGTAGGGTTGTCAGACAGCACTCTGTTTTAACCGTAGAGGTGTCAGACAGCACTCTGTTTTAGACTGTAGAGGTGTCAGACAGCACTCTGTTTTAGACTGTAGAGGTGTCAGACGGCACTCTGTTTTAACCGTAGAGGTGTCAGACAGCACTCTATTTTAGACTGTAGGGGTGTCAGACGGTAATCTGTTTTAGACTGTAGGGTTGTCAGATGGCACTCTGGTTTAGACTGTAGAGGTGTCAGACGGTACTCTGGTTTATACTGTAGAGGGGTCAGACGGTACTCTGGTTTAGACTGTAGAGGTGTCAGACGGCACTCTGTTTTAGGCTGTAGGGGTGTCAGATGGCACTCTGTTTTAGACTGTAGGGTTGTCAGATGGCACTCTGTTTTAGACTGTAGGGTTGTCAGACGGCACTCTGTTTTAGGCTGTAGGGGTGTCAGATGGCACTCTGTTTTAGACTGTAGGGTTGTCAGATGGCACTCTGTTTTAGACTGTATAGGTGTCAGATAATGGACTACTACAGTAAGGCACAGCTACAGAGGTCTCTGCAGTTCTCCCGCCGTCTCCGTGATCTCTCAGCAGAAGGACACTGCTTGGTAGTGTGTAGAGACAAAGAGAAGCAGACAGGTCCTCAGACAAAGACAGGGAATCAGAGAGAGACAGGGGCTTAGAGAGAGAAACAGGTCCTCAGTGAGAGCGTATCTGTGTATGTCCACACACTTCAATCACCCGGTCTCCCATCCGTAGCTGTGGTTCAGAGCTCTAGTTCCTCAGTGCAGAGCTGAGAGGACTTGCTTCCCTGGGGTATGGAGAAGGGGATTATGGGTAGCAATGCAGTCTGGGAAGACAGGAGGCGATACTCACAGGAATGATGAGACTGATGTGTTGACTATTCACTCGACTCAAAGAGCTGGATTATGACTGCTCTTTGAGAAGATTTATTTGACAAGCATGAGTGTGGTGCGTGTGTGTGTGTGTGTGTGTGTGCAATGCTAATACGGCCCATTATGTGAACATACACTAAATGTGTCTACATTTGTGTATTGAATGCTAATTAGACCAGACAGGTGAAGGTCTGATATCTCTCTCTCTGTCTGTGGGTGTGCACTTGAATGTCAGAAAGTGTTTGTGAAACACAGTGAACCTTACAAGTCTCACCTGCTGCCACAGTGAACCTCACAAGTCTCACCTGCTACCACAAGGAACCTCACAAGTCTCACCTGCTACCACACTGAACCTCACAAGTCTCACCTGCTACCACACTGAACCTCACAAGTCTCACCTGCTACCACACTGAAGCCACTGTTTCAGACTCCAGACACAACACACCCTAACCTCTAACGCTACACACCCCTAACCCCTAACTCTAAACCCCTAAGCCTAACCCCTAATCATAACCCTAACCCTAAACCCCTAACCCTAACCCTAATCATAACCCTAACCCTAAACCCCTAACCCTAACTCCTAACCCAACTGCCTGTCTAGGAGCCACCACAAAAGAGGAAGTGGTAAAGCGATGAAGTCATGAAGCCATGTACCTCAAACCTTCTTCAGAATTGTGCAATTTACAAGGTACCTTCTTTTTCCAATAATTATGTTATTATTGCATTCAAATGCACAATCAGTTTACCATCAAAT
>NC_137501.1:32197165-32224665 GCF_041902795.1 Electrophorus electricus | reverse complement strand
CCCCTCTCTTCCTCCTCCTCTTATCCTCTCTTCCTCCTCCTCCTCCTCCCCTCTCTTCCTCCTCCTTCTCTCTTCCTCCTCCTCCTCCCCTCTCTTCCTCCTCCTTCTCTCTTCCTCCTCCTCCTCCCCTCTCTTCCTCCTCCTTCCCTCTCTTCTTCCTCCTCCTCCTCTCTTCCTCCTCCTCACAACACTGTGAGTGCATAACACTGTATCCCAAAACCCCTCGTCTACATCTCCATTGATTCTAAAAGGATTGCCACAGAAAGACAATGCCAGGGGGTTGAGGTGGAGAGAGAGAGAGAGAGATTTCCCACTAGTGTGGGGTGGTTAATCACTCTTAAATGACTTCTTCGATCCAGCAGCACACAGGCTGGTATAATTGCTCAGTGCTGTGCTTGGTTAGCTAGCACTAATTAGCACCTCGGACTGCTCTGTAGCTCCCGATCCAACTGGGGGAAAAATCTTTTCCTGTTTGTTCAGGACTGGCTCAGCTCATCAGACAGGGCCTCATCACCAACTCACATCAGTACTGACGCCCTGACAAGTTTGGAGACAGGCATGCTGGGAATGTGAGCTGCACACTACCACTCTGCACACTCCGCCTTTCCACCACAAACAAACAAACAAGGACATCAACAGTGAAAAATCTTCCAGTGTGTTCTGCTCCTCCCTTTCCAGGGAAGGGACAGCAGATCCAGTGATGAGTCAGGCTGAATGTATGATTAATGTCTGATCAAGCAGAGGACATCATTCCCGCACAGATGCTCCCCTGGATGAATGAACCAGTGAATCAGACTGTAAGTCAAATCTAACACAAGGAGCCAGAAAGTCACAAGTTGGGACTCATCACAGTTATGCAGTACCAGGGTCATGCTGCAGGGGGCACCAGGCATTCAACCCTCTGCAGTAACTCAACATCTCCAGTTGCTACAGTAATGAATAGATGCCCCCATCCCCCACCAACCCTCTGTTTGTAATCTTCAAACTGCTGATATCTGAGCAGTCTGAATAAGTCAGTTTAAGATGAACTGTGCAGGTCAGAAACAGACTAATATAATATATAACTAATATAATATCTACATAACATCAGCCCTGTACATGTCTTAGTACACATCCCAGTACAGGCCCCAGTGCACATCCCAGTACACACCTCACATCATTCAAGCCTCCATTAGTCTCTTAGTTGCTCCATAAGAACTCACCTACACAGCACAGACACAGTCCAGATACAGCACAGACACAGTCCAGATACAGCACAGACACAGTCAAGATATAGCACAGACACAGTCAAGATACAGTGCGGACACTGCACAGACACAATCCAGATACAGCGTGGACACAGTCCAGATACAGCGCAAACACAGTCCAGATACAGCACAGACACAGTCCAGATACAGCGCAGACACAGACCAGATACAGCACAGACACAGTCTAGACACAGTCCAGATACAGCACAGACACAGCACAGCCACAGTCCAGATACAGCACCTACACAGCACAGACACAATCCAGATACAGCGCGGACACTGCACAGACACAGTCCAGATACAGCACAGACACAGTCCAGATACAGCACAAACACAGTCCAGATACAGCGCAGACACAGTCTAGACACAGTCCAGATACAGCGCAGACACAGTCCAGATACAGCACAGACACAGTCCAGATACAGCACAGACACAGTCCAGACACAGCACCTACTCACCTACACAGCGCAGACACAGTCCAGATACAGTGCGGACACTGCACAGACACAGTCCAGATACAGCACAGACACAGTCTAGATCTTGCACAGACACGGTCGAGATACAGCGTGGACACTGCACAGACATGGTCCAGATACAGCGCAGACACAGTCCAGATACAGCGCAGACACAGTCCAGGTACAGCACAGACACAGCACAGACACAGCACAGACACAGTCCAGACACAGCGCAGACACAGCACAGACACAGTCCAGATACAGTGCGGACACTGCACAGACACAGTCCAGATACAGCGCGGACACTGCACAGACACAGTCCAGATACAGCACAGACACAGCACAGACACAGTCCAGACACAGCGCAGACACAGCACAGACACAGTCCAGATACAGTGCGGACACTGCACAGACACAGTCCAGATACAGCACAGACACAGTCCAGAAAATGCACAGACACGGTCGAGATACAGCGTAGACACAGTCCAGATAGAGCATAGACACAGTCCAGATACAGCACAGACAGCGCAGACACAGTCCAGATAATGCACAGACACGGTCGAGATACACCGTAGACACAGTCCAGATAGAGCATAGACACAGTCCAGATACAGCACAGACAGCGCAGACACAGTCCAGATAATGCACAGACACGGTCCAGATACAGCACAAACACAGTCCAGATACAGCGCAGACACAGTCTAGACACAGTCCAGATACAGCGCAGACACAGTCCAGATACAGCACAGACACAGTCCAGATACAGCACAGACACAGTCCAGACACAGCACCTACTCACCTACACAGCGCAGACACAGTCCAGATACAGTGCGGACACTGCACAGACACAGTCCAGATACAGCACAGACACAGTCTAGATCTTGCACAGACACGGTCGAGATACAGCGTGGACACTGCACAGACATGGTCCAGATACAGCGCAGACACAGTCCAGATACAGCGCAGACACAGTCCAGGTACAGCACAGACACAGCACAGACACAGCACAGACACAGTCCAGACACAGCGCAGACACAGCACAGACACAGTCCAGATACAGTGCGGACACTGCACAGACACAGTCCAGATACAGTGCGGACACTGCACAGACACAGTCCAGATACAGCACAGACACAGCACAGACACAGTCCAGACACAGCGCAGACACAGCACAGACACAGTCCAGATACAGTGCGGACACTGCACAGACACAGTCCAGATACAGCACAGACACAGTCCAGAAAATGCACAGACACGGTCGAGATACAGCGTAGACACAGTCCAGATAGAGCATAGACACAGTCCAGATACAGCACAGACAGCGCAGACACAGTCCAGATAATGCACAGACACGGTCGAGATACACCGTAGACACAGTCCAGATAGAGCATAGACACAGTCCAGATACAGCACAGACAGCGCAGACACAGTCCAGATACAGCACAGACAGCGCAGACACAGTCCAGACACAGCGCAGACTCAGCTAGTGATGGAGGGAACAGGAGACGAGTAAAAACATCAGGGAGGAACAGATTATCCCCCCCCCCCCCCGTACAGGCGTTAATCGCAGGAGTAAAGCAGTGTTTTCTCTGCACGGCGTGCAGCGCTGTGGGAAATAAAAGCAGAAAGGGTAACGTAGCGTGACATTCACTTCATAGCACCAAGCTAGAGGTCACCCCACGACCGTCTCCATGGAGACGGGGGGGGGGATAAAGTGGAAGAGTAGAGAAGTAGAGAGGAAGAGAGCATCATCGTCATCGTTTTCCTCACTCATCACTCTTTCTTGCTCTCCTTCGTCCCATGACCCACATGGGCTGTGCACGCTGTGCTCTACTGCGGAGGTGATGGGCAGTTCACACTTAAATCTCATAGTCAAGGTTAACGTGGCCCGTTGTGGTGATTAAAGACCAGTACAGTGTCCCCTCTCTAAAAATGAAAAAGCAGAAGAAATGATCATTTTTAGATTTGACATTTAGTGATGTAATGGGCCAATGTAGCATCACTGAGACAAACGTACCTCACTGGTTTCAATGACCATCCAACCTTATATGTGCCAGGTACACAGACATCTAGCCACGCAGTGGGAACGGATACTGCTCTAACAACACAGAGGTGTTATGGTGGTGTGGGTCAAAGGGAAGTCACCACAGAATAAGTCATAGCAAACCGAGTCATGGTGGACCAAGTTAAGGCAGACTGAGTCACAGTGGATTAAGTGACGGAGGATTGAGTTATGGTGGACCATCACAAAGGACCGAGTCCCAACAGTCATGGACGACAGAGTCACAATGGACGGAGTCCTGAGGACAGTGTCACGGTAGACTGTCATGAATTAAGTCACAGCAGACCAAGCCAAAGTAGACGATGGCAGAGTAGCTGGCTTCCTCCAGCTCTGTTGTTTGCGGAGGCAGTAATCAGGCTCCTGACACCAGGGAGGCATTTCAGAGGCTGGTGTGCAAATTTTGAGGATTTTTGCTGAAAGACTCTGATGGCCCAATCACACAGCATTATTATGGTAATAAATGGTCACCATCTCTGCAAAAAAGGTAGAAATTGCTTTACAGATGCATCTTGGAACCTTTAGACTGGGAAAATTCCACTGGGATAATATATATATATATAAAATATCAAAGAATATTGAATATGATTACAGGGCTAAAATGCAACAGTGCATTGTGTGTGCGTGTGTTTCTGGGAGCTGGGGGAGAATGACAGCATTATCCGTATGGGCTCCTGAGCGCTGGGCTGGTTGAGACACAGGTCAGGCTAACGTGTCCTCACGGCTCCTGCACAGCAGCCGTCCAGGTGGACTCATCCGGTAGGACAGGAAGAGCTCCATCCAGCCCTCTGTCCCACAGGTTGGAAGGACAGAACACAAATCTCAGAGCTGACCAATACTTCAGCTCTGGGGGCTGGCAAGAAGAGAAAAAGAACCCAACGGTCTGTCTCCTGAGGGCCTGAGACACTGATGCAGAAGAGACAGAGGGAGAGAGATGGAGAGAGCGAGATAGAGAAAGAGAGATGGAGAGAGCGAGATAGAGAAAGAGAGATGGAGAGAGCGAGTGGCTGAACACAAGCAAGAGGTACAGTGATGTATTTGTGATGTATTTGTGCTCTGTGAGTGTGTGGCTGATGTATTTGTGATGTATTTGTGCTCTCTGAGTGTTTGCCTGATGTATTTGTGCTCTGTGAATGTGTGGCTGATGTATTTGTGATGTATTTGTGATATGAGCATGTGGCTGATGTATTTGTGAAGTATTTGTGCTGTGTGAGCGTGTGGCTGATGTATTTGTGAAGTATTTATGATATGTGAGTGTGTGGCAGGTGTGTGTGTGCTCTGTGAGTGTGTGGCTGATGTATTTGTAATGTATTTGTGATATGAGCATGTGGCTGATGTATTTGTGAAGTATTTATGATATGTGAGTGTGTGGCAGGTGTGTGTGTGCTCTGTGAGTGTGTGGCTGATGTATTTGTGATGTATTTGTGATATGAGCATGTGGCTGATGTATTTGTGAAGTATTTATGATATGTGAGTGTGTGGCAGGTGTGTGTGTGCTCTGTGAGTGTGTGGCTGATGTATTTGTGATGTATTTGTGCTCTGTGAGTGTGTGTGTGGTGGCTGGTATTGGAGACAGCAGTCTCAGAGGGGGCGGCTTGTAATTTGGAGGGAAGCAGTGAAGTGTAATTACCTTTGGAAAGCATTCATTAGATGTGTGCTAAATATAGCAGTGGAGAACTCCCGTACAGATCACACTATGGTATCGACTTCCCACAACATTCGAGCACCCACTACATATGTACAGAAATATAGAATGTACCACTACCACTAATGTACCATGGAGCACACGAGACCGTCATATCACAAACTCTGAATATGGGAATGAAGGTACGTGAAATAGCTTCCATGTCAAGACTCCAAATCTTGAATATGTTTTGTTCTTAATGGTATGTTCATTTAAGGGTCCAAGAGAATTGTTATTTTGCAAATGCACAGAATTCAACGTGCTTCAGACAAAACGGTGAGCGTGGACGCATGTGTGGAAAAGAGCGAGATTTATTATGGGCAAATCCAAAATACAAAACAAGGGTTAGGATAAACGAAGGCAAACAAGAGTATCAGGCTATAACAAGATGCTAGAGAAACTTTGGGCTAAGAAACACGAAGGCACGGAGTACAAACTTAACAAACAATGATTCAAAACGATATGTATGCACGGAGTCAAGAAACATGCACTATGACCAGCAACCACAGAGGGCTCAAGACAAAACTACGGAATGGAACTAAAGTACACAAGGCAGGGAAAAACACGGAGCATAGACGCTGGGAGGGACTGATCATGACATCAGACAACAATCCTCCTAGATTGTCAGACACACTTTGCACCCTGGCCGCTCATGTATGGAGAGATCTGCAGACTTGCTGTCCTGGATCATTTTGCAAAGAAAAGCTATTTTAACGCGGTAGTGTTGGGTATGCCTGCTTCTACAGACCAGTAGACCACAGCTACACAGACCGGTAGACCAACTAGCACAGTGATACAGACCTATAGACCACAGTGACACAGACCTGTACACCGCCTACCGCAGTGACACATACCTGTAGACCACCTACCACAGGTACACAGACCTGTAGACCACAGTGACACAGACCTGTAGACCACAGTGACACAGACCTGTAGACCACCTACCACAGGTACACAGACCTGTAGACCACAGGTACGCAGACCTGTAGACCACCTACCACAGGTACACAGACCTGCCCCACCTGCACTCCCAGGGTCCAGACTAAGTTAAGGCCCAGCTGTGCTATCTGCACACACACACACACGTCTCACACAGCTAACTAATGCTGCATGCGGTTCCCACTGTCCTCAAGTACAGGTCAGGAGGCTGTGTGAGGACGTGGGGACGAAGCCATCCTGTTTCTCCTCCGCTTGTCCAGGTCAAAGCCATTTTAACAAGAGCCTGTTTATTTTTACCGTAGAAATGATCACCCTTGTGCCCTAGCTACCCAGAAAATCTCTGGAGCATAATAATTCAGTTATTAATGACAGCAGAGATGGGAGAGAGAGACGAGTGTGTGTGTGTGTGTGTGTGTGTGTGTGTGTGTGTATGTGTGTGTGTGTGTGTGTGTGTGTGTGTGTGAGTGGGGGGGGGTTAGTATTAAAAGGCTGTTGGATGATTTCGTGCCGTTTCTTCGGAGACTGTTTAAGGTTCTAGATGAGATCTCACACACGGAGATTCTTCAAAACATGAGTGCTTTACGCGTCAATGGCAGGGTTGATAAAGATGCATAATCCTGTCAGTCTGGGTTTAATAGGTTTTTTAGATTCTTCATCTGGTGGACTGATGTGTGTGTGTTTTGAAGAGAGAGAGTGTGAAGTGTACCGCACCCTGCTCACAGCGCACACGCACTTTTATCTCTACAAATGTATTTGGGTTTAGATCAGCTTTACCAGGTGCCGACCAGAGAGTGACACACGTCACTGTACCTACCAGAGAGACACACGTCACTGTACCTACCAGAGAGACACACGTCACTGTACCGACCAGACAGACACACGTCACTGAACCTACCAGAGAGACACACGTCACTGTACCGACCAGAGAGACACACGTCACTGAACCGACCAGAGAGACACACGTCACTGTACCGACCAGAGAGACACACGTCACTGTACCGACCAGAAAGACACACGTCACTGAACCTACCAGAGAGACACACATCACTGTACCGACCAGAGAGACACACGTCACTGTACCGACCAGAAAGACACACGTCACTGAACCTACCAGAGAGACACACATCACTGTACCGACCAGAGAGACACACATCACTGAACCAACCAGAGAGACACACGTCACTGAACCTACCAGAGAGACACACGTCACTGTACCGACCAGAGAGACACACGTCACACGTCAAATTTCTGAGAAAGGCTGTCCTCCACCGTCCTGCTGTTGTCCTGCTTAGCTCTGCCCCTCAGAAGTCCTGTCTAACAGCCCGATATGTGACCAGGTTCTGTACGTCCTTGCAGTGGGAAGCCTGTTGTGTTTCTCTTCAGTCCGGGTCTCACCCCCCCCCCACGGCACCTGCCTGTTGATGGTTACTGTGTTGCACCATACAAAATATGTGACATGTTATTTAATTCCTATTTATAAAATCACTGTGCTAATTATTTGGTATATTCACCAGCGCCTAAATCAAAACTGACATGAGGCCATACATATTAAAGAGCCAGGCGAAGTGACAGATGACTGACTAACCCCGGTCCTGAGACCAGTACTACGCCAAAAACTGACTTGCCAACATCATATGCAAATATACAAAATATGTTAACTCCATATGTCACGCAGACAGTAAAATACATTTATGAATGGTGCTATTTCAGCTAATGTTATGTTAAATCTGGTGATACGTTTTATGAATTTGGCCCTGCATGAGACATGTATGTTTGTTTGTTTGTGTGTGTGTGTGTGTGTGTGTGTGTGTGTGTGTGTAGGGTGGAGGGGTAGTGTAATTATTACCAGTGTATGTCTAAATGTGGTGTGTCAGTCATTTTACCGACTGTGTGCTCCCTCATAAGTAATGATTTCAGTTCCTTTTATCTTCTGTAAAACAAGCCATAATACTAATCGCAGGTTATATTAATCCTGTGCAAATTGACATGTGTAAATATTCCATCATATCCGGTGGAAAAGGAGACGTTTAGAGGAGGCGTTTAGTTTGGATGGCACAAATACCTTGGGTATAGTCTTACATGGATACGTTATTTAATAATTTATTCAGCATAGTTAATAATAATGTTGGTGGGTAATATTTCATATTTTAATTATTTATATTGTTATTTGACCCTGCAGTTGATGCTGTGTACCCTTCATCACCAGAGAGAACAAACCTCTTCTGGGAGACAGATGTGCAAGATGGTCACGTCAGCAGTACCTGGACTGGACTGGACGCCCCGAACAGTCCAGTTATGAACAGTGTAAACCACATATGACGTAGGTTTACTATATGGTGTAGGTTTAGTATGACATAGGTTTACTATATAGTGTCGGATTATGACGTAGGTTTACTATATTGTGTAGGTTTAGTATGACATAGGTTTACTATATAGTGTGGGATTATGACGTAGGTTTACTATTTTGTGTAGGTTTAGTATGACATAGGTTTACTATATAGTGTGGGATTATGATGTAGGTTTACTATATGGTGTAGGTTTAGTATGACATAGGTTTACTATATAGTGTGGGATTATGATGTAGGTTTACTATATGGTGTAGGTTTAGTATGACAGGTTTACTATATAGTGTGGGATTATGACGTAGGTTTACTATATGGTGTAGGTTTAGTATGACATAGGTTTATTATATGGTGTAGGTTTAGTATGACGTAGGTTTACTATATGGTGTAGGTTTAGTATGACGTAGGTTTACTATATGGTGTAGGTTTAGTATGAAGTAGGTTTACTATATGGTGTAGGTTTAGTATGACGTAGGTTTACTATATGGTGTGGGATTATGACGTAGGTTTACTATATGGTGTAGGTTTAGTATGACATAGGTTTACTATATAGTGTGGGATTATGATGTAGGTTTACTATATGGTGTAGGTTTAGTATGACAGGTTTACTATATAGTGTGGGATTATGACGTAGGTTTACTATATGGTGTAGGTTTAGTATGACATAGGTTTACTATATGGTGTAGGTTTAGTATGACGTAGGTTTACTATATGGTGTAGGTTTAGTATGAAGTAGGTTTACTATATGGTGTAGGTTTAGTATGACGTAGGTTTACTATATGGTGTAGGTTTAGTATGGCGTAGTAAAATTACATTACTCCACCTCCCCATGTAAAACTAACCCCGTCCGAATAGGGCTTAATTGTGTGTGTGTTTTTGTGTGTGTGTGTGTGTGTGTGTGTGTGTGTGTATGTGTGTGTGTGTGTGTGTGTGTTTGCATGGCAGATTGAAGACGTTAATGAGTGTAGATCTTGGTGTTTACTGTGAGCTGCTGTTTGAACTTTGTGTGTGAACATATTTGGCCACCAAAGCCTGATTCTGATTCTGAATCTGATTTGCATTCTGAATCTGAATCTGACTCAACCATGCTGATCTAATTCTCTCTTCAGCCTCTTTCCTGACTCCTGAGGTCAGTCTCCATTCATCTTCTCTGTATCCCGCCACTGAAACAGCCGAAGCCCTAACCTGCTTTACCACACAAACTCACTCAGTGCTGCAGACGTGGAAGATAGGAGACAACTAATACTGAACAAGTATCCAACCGTCAAACACTGCAGCACAAGACACTGGAGTCCAAAGCCCACAGTTACTGTCAGTTTGAAACATAAAACACAATTACCACTGAGTGACTTTAATGGTAATTTCACTGCGAGTTATACTGTGTATGACTATGTATGTGACGAATAAACCAAACTTGAACTTGAACTTGAACTAATGTAGTGAATCTGTTAAACTCCAGTCTAATGTGAAGGTGTTCAGAGACTGAGTGCAGAGGCGTGAACACACACACACTGACATCAAGCTGCATCTGGAATATTACAAATAAAAAAGATTCCAGAGAATACTGCTGACATTAAAGGCCCAGATTTCCTTTAAGCGTTGGTGGCCAGTGACATGGGGAAAACAAGCCTATCACAGCTCTCAGTAGGAGCGCCGTTACTGCTCCAAACTTCCTGTTGTTCACAGTATTAGAAACGGGTTTACTGGCAGGTGCTTTATTCCGACTGGTTTATCAGTAATGCTGTCTGGAACAGGCTTCTCTGGTCCCCATCCAGAATTTATCTTAACTGAACACGTTTGTTGTCATTTTAATGCAAATGTTCAGCGTGTGTTTAGAATAAAGACTCCTGAAGCCACACACACGCTGAAACTCCCGTTGCTTTCAGAAATCGAACCCTCTTGGTTATCAAAGGCAACAACCTGCACACTACCTGAAGGAAACCAGTGATAAGCCAGTGATCTGGGCGTCTGCTTCAGATACTGCAAGAGGCAGCAGGTGCCAATGTTGCATCCGTTCTGCAGACCCACAGAGAGGGCAGCGTTGAAGGAAGTCCTGCCTTTGCCAATTTGATAAAGTCACTGTGAGCTGAAGGACGCATGAGCCAATGGGCATGTGAGCTGAAAGATGTGTGAGATGAAGGACACGTGAGATGAAGTGCACGTGAGCAAACACAGTGAGTTATCGCTCACCGTTTCAGCACAACTTTACATCTTACACACATCTTACACATCTCACTGTCAACTTTTACAGGTTTTTATACCTCTGTGTGTGTGTGTGTGTGTGTGTGATCAGGGTTCCTGTGGAAGGCTCTGTAGCAGTCAGACATGCTATTCCTCCATATAAGTCAGCAGCAACAGAAATGATCCAATAAGTTGTTAGAGGGGTTTGACAGAATCACACAGGTGACACAGTACACTAGAACACTGAAAACAATTAACTGGTTTTAATCTGTTCTCTGAACTCTACTGAAGCACTGGGTATGGCAGAAGGGAGGTGACACTTTCTGGGTTATGACTATCACAGACTCCACCATCACATGTGCTCATTATAAATGCAAATGTCAACAAAAGTCACTAGGACAGACAGACAGGAAGACAGACTACGAGAGGATGCATAATCTATATTCCTCTAATCCCTGTAGTTCTCTTTAGGGACTCTCCTCAGTCAGGTTAGTTTCATCAGCACTGCAGTAACCCTAACCCTAACCCTAACCCTAACCCTACTAACCCTACCCCTAACTAACCCTAACCCTACTAACCCTACCCTAACCCTATCCCTAACTAACCCTAACCCTACTAACCCTACCCTAACCCTATCCCTAACTAACCCTAACCCTACTAACCCTAACTCTAACCTTATCCCTAACCCTATCCCTAACTAACCCTACCCTAACTAACCCTATCCCTAACTAACCCTAACCCTACTAACCCTACCCTAACCCTATCCCTAACTAACCCTAACCCTACTAACCCTAACTCTAACCCTATCCCTAACTAACCCTATCCTTAACTAACCCTAACCCTACTAACCCTACCCTAACTAACCCTACCCTAACCCTATCCCTAACTAACCCTATCCTTAACTAACCCTAACCCTACTAACCCTACCCTAACTAACCCTACCCTAACCCTATCCCTAACTAACCCTACCCTAACCCTATCCCTAACTAACCCTACCCTAACCCTATCCCTAACTAACCCTACCGTAACTAACCCTATCCCTAACCCTATCCCTAACCCTATCCCTAACTAACCCTACCCTAACCCTATCCCTAACTAACCGTACCATAACTAACCCTAACTAACCCTATCCCTAACTAACCCTACCCTAACTAACTCTACCCTAACTTTATCCATAACTAACCGTACCCTAACCCTAACTTTAACCCTACCCTAACTAACCCTAACTAACCCTACCCTAACTAATGCTAACTAACTAACCCTAACTAATTCTATCAGTGACTGATGTGGATCTCAGTCCACCACTCCTAAGTTAAGGCTACACATCCCCATTATGAGAATCACAAAGGCATAAACATGTCAGGTAGTTATTATCCTCGAGGCTTGGACATGTGTTCTGGGTACTGTGTGTGTTTAAGCGATTAATGTGGTTATTTTTAGAGGCTCATTACTATTCTCCAGATCTCTGCATGTACCCTGTAAACAAGGCCAGTAATCAAAGGAGCATGATGGAAATCTTCCTCAGCTGAGACACATCTGAGACACATCTGAGACACATCTGACACGTAGCCATGTGGGTCCTCACCCTTTCACCTCTCATCTCACTCTTTTTTATTAAAAAAATTAAAACAGTCTCAAAAATGTCTGAAAACCCGAGTTTACTATGTAAATGAGTTTAGTATGTCAATGAGATTATTATGTAAAGTTTATGTAAATGAGCTTAGTATGAGAAACACAAATGTTCACTACATGTTTACCAAAGTTTACCAAGAGCACATGAGGAGGAGAGAGAGAAAAGCCAGGGCAGGTGGAGGACGGCAGGCGTGTGCGGAGACCTCAACACCACGCTGGCGGGGTCCCGAGAGTACACGGGGACAGACCCTCGGACCACCGGACGCAGCGCATTCCATGAAGACACCTGAGGGATGGTTGCCATGGGTAACGAGGGCAGAGATGTGTGTGTGTGTGTGTGTGTGTGTGTGTGTGTGTGTGTGTGTGTGTGTGTGTGTGTATAGCTAGCATTGAATAGCCTAAGAGGTTATAGAAGCTGAGGGAGTAGGTTTAAAAAGTGATCACTGACAACAAAAAGTAAAGTTGTGTGTGTGTGTGTGTGTGTGTGTGTGTGTGTGTGTGTGTGTGTGTGTGTAGGCCACAGTCAGTGACAGCAGTAAAAATGTGAGACTCTGACACTGCATAGAAATAAGAGTCTGCTATAATGAATAATCCTTGTCACACACAAACACACACCTATATTTGTGGAGCATTATAATATATTATTGTAGCTGCTTATAATATATTATTGTATTGCTATGTCTACATCTAAGCCTAAACTCAACCTTAATCACGACAACCTTTTGGTCTAAAAGGTTGGCTGATCCAAAGGAAGGCTGATAAACCCTAATCAAATTTAAAAAGCTAAAAAGGAAACTTTGTCATGTCATGGGGTTATTTGGCCTGTACAGACACACACACACACACACACACACACACACACACACACCCCTGCGTCACTAACACACAGGTCTGTCATCTATTCATGGATGTGACACATCTTGAATGTGTAATTACTGAAGCTGTGCAGGTAATGAAGGCAGGCTAGTGTGTGAAATGACACACACCATCTCCTGTTTACATCCAGATGTCAGGACACACAACACACAGCCCCTGAGGAGAACAAACACATACACACACACACACACACACACACACACACACACACACACACACACCACACACCACACAGCCCCCGAAGACAACATACTACACACAGCACACACACACACACACACACACACACACACACACACACAAACACACAACAGACAGCTCCTGAAGAGAACACATTTCACACAACAACACAGCGCAAGACACACTACACACAACATGCCATATTTCCGGTACAGCAGAGGTATATGCACAGACTCACACGCGCATGTACACACACACAAAGGTTACATACACCCACACATGTTCACACACGCACAAGGTTACATATACCCACGCAACTTCACACACACACCAATGCCAAACAATGCTGTATGTACAGCCTTCAGCATCAATACTCACTCTGTCTCTCTTCCTGTCAAGAAATCAAAATGGCCACTTCTGAAACTGTTGGCCTCCCATCATGCAAGTGAAGAGAAACCAAAAGATGGGAAAAGAAAAACCTGAATTAAACAGCTAATATAGGAGAGTGAAGCCATCAGAGATCCAGCCGGCCAGCAGGCAATTAAGGGCACAGCGGAGGTATTAAGGACACACCAGTGGTACTAAAGGCACATAAACCACATCACTGTCATTAGTTAATAAAAACAAAACACCTCACTGTCATTAGTTAATAGGAACAAACACCCCACTGTCATTAGTTATTAAAAACAAAACACCTCACCGTCATTAGTTATTAAAAACAAAACACCTCACTGTCATTAGTTATTAAAAACAAAACACCTCACTGTCATTAGTTAATAAAAACAAAACACCTCACTGTCATTAGTTAATAGGAACAAACACCCCACTGTCATTAGTTATTAAAAACAAAACACCTCACCGTCATTAGTTAATAGGAACAAACACCCCACTGTCATTAGTTATTAAAAACAAAACACCTCACCGTCATTAGTTAATAGGAACAAACACCCCACTGTCTTTAGTAATTAAAAACAAAACACCTCACCGTCATTAGTTAATAGGAACAAACACCCCACTGTCTTTAGTAATTAAAAACAAAACACCTCACCGTCATTAGTTATTAAAAGCGCCTCAGTCTTTAGTTAATAGGAACAAACACCTCAATGTCTTTAGTAATTAAAAACAAAACACCTCACTGTCATTAGTTAATAGGAACAAACACCCCACTGTCTTTAGTAATTAAAAACAAAACACCTCACCGTCATTAGTTAATAGGAACAAATACCTCACTGTCATTAGTTAATAGGACCACACACCTCACTGTCATTAGTTAATAGGACCACACACCTCACTGCCATCAGTTAATAGGACCACACACCTCACTGTCATCAGTTAATAGGACCACACACCTCACTGTCATCAGTTAATAGGACCACACACCACACTGTCATTAGTTAATAGGACCACACACCTCACTGTCATCAGTTAATAGGACCACACACCACACTGTCATTAGTTAATAGGACCACACACCTCACTGTCATCAGTTAATAGGACCACACACCTCACTGTCATCAGTTAATAGGACCACACACCTCACTGTCATCAGTTAATAGGACCACACACCTCACTGTCATCAGTTAATAGGACCACACACCACACTGTCATTAGTTAATAGGACCACACACCTCACTGTCATCAGTTAATAGGACCACACACCTCACTGTCATCAGTTAATAGGACCACACACCTCACTGTCATCAGTTAATAGGACCACACACCTCACTGTCATCAGTTAATAGGACCACACACCTCACTGTCATCAGTTAATAGGACCACACACCTCACTGTCATCAGTTAATAGGACCACACACCTCACTGTCTTTAGTAATTAAACTATCTGCCATGAAGTCGCAGGCATATTATAATTTGCTTCCATTTAACCCCTTTGCTGGACAAAACCACGTGAGCACACTTGGAACTTTGCTACCTTTGTCAATTGCCAAACATTATTTCAGAGCCATGCCAAAGAAATGAGTAATAGATCAGGAAGGAGGGAACGTATGCGCGACAGAAACTGAGGGTGAAGGAGAACAGTTTCAGGAAGAGAATGTCCTCGGATATGTGCATGGGACTAGATTAAATGTTTCCTGCCACAGCCAGCAAACTGTACTGTTTACGTTACGTTACTGCACTGTGAGTGGAAATGTAAACTCAGACCTCCACCCTAAACTCAGTATTTCATCCCTTTATTCTGAGGGGAAAAAACATACTTTTGGTATTCAGTGGAAACGTTTCATCACAGCAATTAAAACGTTAAAATACAGCAGTCACAATCATTCGTGTTTCATGCTACTTCAAGCCTAAAAAACATATTTTCACAATGAATATATATCATCTCTGCAGTGGGAAATTCTCTGATATGAATTCTAGTTTATATCTCCGACCCCTAATCAGGGAAACAGGATTCCACTACATCCCACGGAAGGGGGAACGTCCCTCGCCCGTCACCATAGCAACAAGCTGCACTGAATCAGCAACCCACCAGATTTGTTTAGCAGCCAACTGATGGCATCTTTAGCCAAGTGGTGCCATATTATGCTGATGTGTGACATCAGACAGTGATCAGACGGTACAGGTAATCAGACGATCCAGGTGAGCCCATGCCCATGTGAGCACATGGCTCCACAAGCAGTTTCCTTTAGCCCTCATATCAGACTTTGGGCTGGAGGGCTTCTACACTCTGGCTGTTCTACTGGCTGTTTTGAAAGGAAAGCTGAACCTTGGGACTCCACTGAGGGACGTGGCTTCATGTCCACAGGTTGAGAAGAAAAGAGACAGTGAGCTCCTGCAATGTAATGGACAATCAAACTGCAATTACTCCAAACCACAGCAGGACAGCATGACAGTGGGACAGCAGGACAAGCCCAGCAGGTTAATGCTTGCTGTTTGCTACACTCTCATCTGAAATAAAGGCTGACCGTGTTCGTACAGCCTCTCCATCTCATGCTCAGATACACAGATTCATCTCCTTCTGAGGAGGAAGCAGAAACAGCTCTCCTGGTACAAGCTGATTGGTCAGTGAATATTCCACTTTCAGCACTTCTGCTCAAGAAAGAAAACATTACAGCTGAGGAAACTTAGCCTACAGCTCCTTCAAGAAGGTTCTTCTGAATATATCACACACACACACACACACACATACACACACACACACACTCAGGTTCTTCTGAATATATATCACTCACACACACACACACAGACACACAACACTGATCTACCCCCATATCTGCCCCCCCTTACAGACACACAACATTGATCTACCCCCATATCTGCCCCCCCTTACAGACACACAACACTGATCTACCCCATATCTGCCCCCCTTACAGACACACAACACTGATCTACACCTATATCTGCCCCCCCCTTACAGACACACAACACTGATCTACCCCCATATCTGCCCCCCCTTACAGACACACAACACTGATCTACCCCCATATCTGCCCCTCCTTACAGACACAAAACACTGATCTACACCCATATCTGCCCCCCCTTACAGACACACAACACTGATCTACCCCCATATCTGCCTCCACCTTCTGTCATGTTAATACTAACTGCAGTGATCCTGTTTAGATCTTGTAGTCCAGAAGTTCACTTATATAAAAATGTGCAACATAAGGTTTCATAGTAAAGCACTGCAAAATCTGCAGCCGCCCAGCCCCAGGAGGAGGAAGACGAGGTAGAGGAGGATGAAATATTGCCCTTGATGATCTCCCCACTCAGACACAGAAAAGAAGTGTCCATGTGCACTTGCGTCAGCAAGCAGTGCAGGAGTGTGAGGGTGTGTTCACACAGCATGAGTGTGAGGGTGCGTTCACCCAAGCGGGAGTGTGAGGATGCGTTCACACAAGCGGGAGTGTGAGGGTGCGTTCACACAGCAGGAGTGTGAGGGTCTGTTTACACACTCAATCCTTTCTTTTCCTCTACACCACACACTGATTTGTCATTTGGATGGCGGTGTGAACAGCAGAAGCCACACTGAATCTGTCATTTTCAGTTCTGATTTGGGCCTCTTTCATATGTAGTACTGAAGGCCAACGATATCAGTGAGGCTGGATTTCAGTGGTGGGACAGTCAGAGAGCATTTTACTGGTTGCTTCATTTTATCACTTTTGTCTGTAGCAGCAGTTGTCTAATCATATTTAAGGAACTACAAGCTTGTAGCATTGCATGTTTCTAGTGATGTAATTAGGGTGCACAATAAAATTACAGGTAAATTAATGAATCATTTGTTGTTCAGGTAAATTAACGAATATTTTGTTGTTCAGATAAATTAATTAATTTCTTGTCCTTCAGTGTCTGCAGGATATGTTTTTCCAGTTTTGCGGCCGGTCTCCACTGCGGTCTCCACGGCTCACCTCTGGAGGACATTCAGCACTGAGTCTGTGTGGGTCAGTTGAGGAGGGTGATCCGTCCACACTAATGTCAGCTAGAAATCACATTAAAACACTATTTTGAACAGTCTAAAAAAAATAAAATAAAAAAAATCTGATTTTGGGCCATGCTGTGTGACCACAGCCCAGGTATCCGGGCTGCTGGGAAAGACAAAGAAAGCAAACAGACAAATACAATCCAAGGAGCGCAAACAGCCTGCGCAGTGGGAAAGAGATGAGGGAGAAAACAAACAAACAAAAAACAAAACAAAGCCACAAGGTTATGGAAGGGCAAGGGCCTGGCATACACAGAGCAGAAAGTAGAGACCAGTCCCTTAGAGACCAGCCCCTCAGAGACCAGGCCCTCAGAGACCAGTCCCTTAGAGACCAGTCCCTCAGAGCCCAGCCCTTTTGTGACCAGTCCCTCAGAGCCCAGCCCCTTATAGACCAGTCCCTCAGAGCCCAGCCCCTCAGAGACCAGGCCCTCAGAGACCAGCCCCTTAGAGACCAGCCCCTTAGAGACCAGTCCCTCAGAGCCCAGTCCCTTAGTGACCAGTCCCTCAGAGCCCAGCCCCTTAGTGACCAGTCCCTCAGAGCCCAGCCCCTTAGAGACCAGCCCCTCAGAGACCAGTCCCTCAGAGCCCAGCCCCTTAGAGACCAGTCCCTCAGAGTCCAGCCCCTTAGTGACCAGTCCCTCAGAGCCCAGCCCCTTAGAGACCAGTCCCTCAGAGCCCAACCCCTTAGAGACCAGTCCCTCAGAGCCCAGCCCCTTAGAGACCAGTCCCTCAGAGCCCAGTCCCTTAGTGACCATTGCCTAGGAGTCCCTCCCTTATGGACCATCGCGTTAGAGACCATTCCCTTTGGTTTCCATGAGGTGCTCAGTGTCCTGGATACTCCCCTCCAGGTTCCCCCCCCCCCCCCATTGGCCTGATTCACCAAACAGACTTGGGCTGGTGGACGGAGACAAAGAGTGTTTCTGTGTTAATTATGTAAATTTATACTGCTCAACAACTGGAGATGCGTGAGAAGTCTAATCCAATTGTATGAGCAAGCTGCGTAAAAGTAAAGACTGGAGGAACAGGACGTTGAGGAGAAAAAGAGTGAGAGAGGAGGAGGAGGAGGAAAGAGAGAGAGAGAGAAAAGCATGCCATTTTAAAATATGACTACGTGAATAATCATACTTCACTCTCTTTTCTCTGACTGGCCACTGTGCGTGTGTGCACCTCATTCAACCACAATACACAGTATACACATTAGCATCTGTCCTGCATCTATATTGGATGCTATAGGAGGTTGGTGTTTAAATTGAACCATTTTAGGTCCCTATGTGCAGGACTCTTTCTTCCCTTTAGAGGAGTGAAGCGGTAGAAACTGCTGTCAGACCGTTAAAGGACTCAGTGTCCATGGAAGAATAGGAGACATCATAAATCTAACCCAGAGCTGAGCACTAAAGGATGCCAAGAGCCAATCATGTCAATACAGATGGGGCAAAAAGGCCATTGACTGCAGGGTGTGCGCCTGTTTGGCGCGCACAGATTCTCGATCAATTCGGATTATAGCTAAAAGCTGAAGTGGAGGGAGAGTGGACAAGATAAACAAGGGACGAAGAAATGTGGACAGAAGCTGGACAGGAGACAGCAAGAAAAGGAGGGGAAGAGAAAGATGAGAAAGAAAGAGAAAGAAAGAAAGTAACAAAATGTGGAAGAAAGGAAGAAAAGAATGGGATGAGGAGGAAGGACAGAGAAAGAGAGAGAACAAAAGAACCAAAAACATCTGGCTGAGTGGACTTCTCTGTCTACCCTGTCTGTAGCGGCGCTGAGCGATTCTAGGACATCCTAACTAAAAGAAAACATTCCGCCAAAAGCCTTTCTTATATCATCCTTGGGATGTAAGACGCCACTGGGTCTTAGCATGCTGTAACATCCTGTAATGTCTTGAAAACATTCAGGCTACACTAAGGACCCAAAAGTGACAGGTGACTTGCTAGGAAATGTCTTTACTGATCTGCAGCACTCCATCTGATCCTACTGCTGACAGTCTCAGAAGGCTTAAGTTCCTGCTTCCTCTGTCAAGAGGAAGGCTAGTAATGTCAGCACTAAACCAGTGGCCCTTAAGATCAAACTGTGGGGTTCCTCAAGGATCAATATTGGGTCCATCTCAGACTAAAAAAGGAAATTAATCCAGCCTTAGGTCATGACCTCTGACAAGCCTCGTTCTGTGTAGGTCATCAGAAGAGTTCACAAAAAAGTTCCTTTTTCAACCCCCATGGAACGACAAACAAAAACAAGATTGCCAATTAACTTTCTGCAACTTCCAAAGACTAATTTCACAGCAAACAAGCATGGGATCAAAGAGCTAATCAACAACACAGTGTAACAGCGCTAAAAGAAAAAGGTGCAACCTACCGTGGCCCCCACGGGTAAGAAAGGGCATCCTGTTGATGGCAATAGGCACAGTTCCATGTTTATTATGGAAATGGTGAACATGGTGAGTTGTGCTGAGACTAGATGAGACTCTAGCAGAAACAGCGGGACCAGGGAAGGCCAGTAATGACAACAACAGAACCAGGCGCCACAGACTAGGCCAAATTGCATGAGGTGGAGCTGGGGGCGGGGCTGGGGGTGGGGCTGAGGGCGGGGCCTGTGGGGTCACAACCAACCCACTTGCCAGAACAACAGTTCCTAGCTGGCATGGAGAAAAGGCTGGGACTTCCATGCCTTGTCTCCTCACACGACACAAACAAGAAGTCATAATCAGACCAATCTAGGATCCATAATTCCCAGGTTTCCTTTAAGGGGAAAATATTTTAGATATCAGCAGCACGAAACAAGAAACTCCTCAAAAGGACAAAAAATACATGTTTAAAAGAAGAAGAAAAAAAAATCCATCCAAAAAGGAAAAAAGAATCCAGTACTCCGTGGTCCAGGGTGGCAATCCAGCAATGAAACTAATCTATGTCTTATTCCTCTGGAATGTTCTGTAACTCCACAAAAAGCAAAACGCTCTCTAAAAAATGTAAAATGTTCATAAAGACAGTAAGGAAAGTGTACGAGGTAGAAAAAGTAATTAGATAACAGAACCTACGATGCAGTTTCAGTCACCAAAACTGACAGCAACAGGAAAAGCAATGCAATCAAACACCTTCCAAACCTCAGCCGTCCACGGTTAAAGTCGGAGAAGTACGATGTTTTGTAACGAGTGGCGTGTGGCCAAACCTCTGTGGCTCCGTGTGAACAATCTTCAGGCTTCAGATGACGCTACTCTGAATTCTCATCGAAATTCCGATCCATCATCACTCAGCAAAGACCAGCCTCCATTCTCGGTTAATGCTCTTACACCCAGCAGCACACAGAGAGGGTAAACATCGGAGAAGCCAAAGAGCAAAGGGAGAAAACAAGAAAAAAGAGAGATGGGGTGTGAGACGATGCAAGATTATCTCAATCTAGTTTGTGGGGTTTCAGATCCCCAGAGGAGCGCAGAGCGCAGCAAAGTCTGCAGCAGATACAAGCAGGGAGAGAACGTCAAGAGCAGGGAGGGAGAGAGAGAGAGTGGGGGGGGAAAAAAATAACTAAAAGGCACCGGATAGTTGCCCTGCTCTCTCTCTCAGGGAGAAAGGCTCCTGGACCACTGACGGGACAGCCGTAAAGACGAGGACATCCGGACTTCTCTCTTTCCTCTCTGGCTGCTTGACATCACAGCAAAGCGGGGAAGCCACCTCTGGTCCCGCTGCACTCCCGTCGTCTGTGTGCAGGCTGGTGTCGCGCTCCGACGTCTGTGCGCTCAGTCCGGGTGCTCCTGTGCCTGCTGGTTGCCGGGCAGCGGCTGAGAGGCTGTAGCGAGCGCGCGAGAGCTGGAGTCTGCCGCGGCGTCGCCGAGGATGCTAGAGCTGCTGCCTGTTTGGCTCCGAATGCAGAAGCGCTCGGACATTCATGCTAATGAGACGATGAGAGAGGATCCGTTCCCTGGAATGCTGGCACGGATGCGAGATGCAACGGCAGAGAGAGAGAGAGGGATGGGAAGAGTGAGTGAGAGAGAGAGAGAGAGAGAGAGAGAGAGAGAGAGAGAGAGAGAGAGAGAGGGGTAGTGCTGGAGAAGTGTGGCAGTGGTAATGCTGTGACAGGTGTGTGTGTGCTGCTCCTGAGAACACTCAACCTCAGACTGTGATAGATGCAGAGAGGCAGAGAGAGAGAGAGAGAGAAAGGGAGACAGAGAGAGAGAGAGAGAGAGAGAGAGAGAAGGCTGGAGGGAGAGAGAGAGAAAGAGAGAGACAGAGAAGGCTGGAGGGAGAGAAAATGAGAGGGAGGCAGGGAGATGGGGGATTCAGACACCCCTGCTTTCTAACACACACACACACACTCACACACACACACACACTCACACACACACACACACACACACACACACACACACACACACACACACTCCTTCTGGTACACAGTGTATAATCATAAAACCACACAAATGCCACAGATGAAGACAAAGCAAACCCTTAAACGAGAGAACGGTCTACCACACAACCACCCAACAATGCTCTTCATAAAGAGGAGGCAGACACAGAACCTCACTCCCTCTCCCTACCTCTCCCTCTCTCTCTCCCTCTCTCACTCCCTCACACTGACTCTCTCACTCCCTCTCCCTCTCTCTGTCATGCGCTCCCTCTCACTCCCTTTCACACTCACTCTCTCTCATTCCCTCTCCCTCTCTCTCACACGCTCCCTCTCTCTTTTATTCACTCTTACTCCATATCTTTCTTTCTTTCACACAAACACTTATTTACGCATGAACGATCCCTCGACAAAAATAAATAATGTTGTCTCAGTTCAAACTAATGACTGACCTTTCTCCTCATCACTGTGTGCGTGTGCTTAGACTACATTTGGGCTTCCTCCATTTATCAACTATCTCTCCCTCTCTCTCTCCTTCCATCCTCCCTCCCTCTCTTTCTTTTCATCCTCTATCCTCTCTTCCCTCTTTCCTTTCCTCCTCTGTTTCCACACATCTCTTGTCTGTTGAATTTACCCTTTATACCCATGTTTTTTTTTTAATATTTTAAAATTTGCAAACAATAGAGGCCTATACCACACACACCCACACACCACCCCTGGGCCAACCCTTCACACACACACACACACACACACACACACACACACACACACCACCCCAGGGCTAACCCTCCAGACACACACAAACACACCTGTCCTGGACTTATGGAATTATCTCCCATTGACAACAATTCATTGGCCCAGCACAGAGGAAGTGAGGCATGTCTGAGTATTTGTGTTCAGTTACATGTCTGAGTTTTGGTGTTCAAATAGACACAGGCTCACTCAGAGGCCTTTTCCAGTTCCCGGAGGGCATCCCTGACCACCAGACCCATAGATCCAGAGACACAGGACAGTCTACATGCGGGGAGAGGACGGATGTTGATTGGCAGGTGGCAGGACAGCAGTCATCAGGGACTCCTGCACATGGACCACCATGGCAATGGAGAAGGAAAAATTCCAGAGCAGAATCATCTCAGACTGGAACAGACTCTGCATTGCAGGACTCTACTTATTAAGCTTGGTAGCCGTGGGATAATATTCAGATGTCCTGTAATGAGGTATTATTGAAGGAATACTACACATCACTGAAGAAAACCTTAAACAGAACTATGGAAGAGTGGAATTCAGAAGTTGTTACAACTTTCCTAAGTTAACTTCCCAACTTGATATTAGACAGTATGAGCTCTCACTATTTAAGAATTTTTTTATCCTTCTCTTTAACATTCATGTTTTGTGTTTATGAAAAACTACATAAACATAGGATTTTGCATCAATTATTCAGATTCTATTGACCTCGAGAAGACCTCAATACCTCAGTATGAAAAAGCTTTGTTCACCAGAAGCAGAAAAACCCAAATAGCTTATTAATCTTTTAATCTATTAATCAGAAACACGTCACATGTCCAAACATACATCATTTTATGTGTCCACTGTACACACTACAGTGCTCTTCATTCAGCTTTTAATAACGGCAACAAACATTTTAATGATGTAGGACAAAATGAACTGGGAATTACAACACATCATTTTAAGGACCAGTTACAATATATTTAGAAATGAGCAATTATAGTACAAGTTCTGAAACTAAAACATGGTCAAATCTGGAACTTAGGGGTTGCTCTGTGTGTGTGTGTGTGTGTGTGTGTGTGTGTGTGTGTGTGTGTGTTTCTGTTGTATTTTTTCAGGCCAGGGGTCTACATGAGTCAGCAGTGTCTTCCAAATAAAGAATGATTCTTCAGTCTATTTTAAACCTAGAACTTATGCAAGAACACACAGAGCTAAAGCAGACAAAGCAGAAGACCCCAGAAGAATATGGAACTGTGGTGAGTTTAACAAACAAAATTAACCCTTTATTGAAGAGAAGTTTAGTGCTACACAGCTGGGACGGAAACAGAAGTTCAGATACTGTAAAGCGCGCAGACACACTGTCCTGCTCATTTACTAATTATCATGTTCAACCTTTAGGAAATGTTGTAATTCATATGAGAGGCAAGTCCTCTGTAAGGGAGGACTCGCTCTCTCTCTCTGAATCACACTTGTTTTGCCAGCACATCATACACATGACTGATCGGTTTGAGATCTGGATAATTTGGAACTCTTTGTCATGTTCCTTAAACCATCCCGAACAGCGTTCACAGAACGGCACGGTGCATTATCCCACTGAAAGAGCCCATTAGGGATACTGCTGCCACAGACGCGTATTTGATCTGTAACGACATGTAGGTAGGTGGTGCGTGCCAAAGGAACATCCCCATGAATGCGAGATCTCCCAGCAGAACACTGCCCAGAGCATCACACTGCCTTCACAAGCTTGCATTCTTCCCAGAGTGCATCCTGGTGTCATCTTTTCCCCACATAAGTGACACACACACCCAGCCATCCACGTTATTTAAACACAACCGTGACTCATCAGGTCACCCCCTCCACTGCATTGTGGTCCCGCACCTGGTGCGATCTGTGGTGGACAGGGGTCACCGTGGGCCCTCTGAACAGTTTACTGTCACACATGCGGTAAACTGATGTTTTCCTGTCATGGCCACCGCTTATTTGTTAAGCAACGTGTGCTGCTGTCCTGGGGGCCTAAAGACTCATGTCCTTTGCTTATCTGACTTGTGACTCGGCTTGTGAGTTAAGACTGGTTACCTGTGGTTCTGTGTCACCTCATGCGAGTGTTTTGCCGTTGGTTCTGATATGGGCTTTCAGAGTATTTTTGTTCTTTGCAGCCTGCAGCTCTTTTGGAGGACATGGAGACACTTGGACCTGGTTCTCTATCCATCACAGTTTGACCCTGGTCAGATCTGTCCTGCATCCAGCACATCAACATCAAGAACAGACTGTTCTGACTAATATCTCACACCCCTTGACAGCTGCTGCTGTAACTGGATATTCAGTGGTATACACCTGCCAATGCTTTTAATGTTGTGGCTAATCAGGATGTGTGTGTGTGTGTGAACTTCGAAGCCCCTATTCAGCACAGATGTTTCTGTACACTACACCAGCCACTTGCTCATGGTGTTCCATGTACGCTGTGCCTGCTAGCATCTTCAATCCTAATGTTATGTTCTGGCTTATATATATGTGCGGTGGTTGAGAACAGGCCAGAGAGGAGGACCTTTATAGACTTCTATAGGTAAACTCTCTATATAAAAGAGACTTATAGAAGTGTGTGTGTGTGTGTGTGTGTGTGTGTGTGTGTAACCTACAGAACCCTCTATCTGTCTTTTACTACAAGCCACCTATACATCTATCCCTGCATTAACTAATTCCGTGATTAACTAATTCCGTGATTAACTAATTCCGTGATTAACTCTTCCCGGCATTCATGTCTTGAAACATCACTTTTGTCTCACCACTATGAGCTGCTAGTTCACACCCTCCAGCTGTGGACAGACATCTGTCTGCACAGATGTGCCTGGATTCGAACACTTCACCCTGGGCAGGCAGATGGCAGGGAGCCGCCCTCCCTCTAGGAGATGGGGCACTAATTCATATAAACAAACAAGACAGACAAACATGCTTTCAACATCAGCATTAATACTTCTGCGAGACACCAGTATGGGCCACTTCAGGGTTATAAGTGCAAACGTACAGTAAACCCTCCCATGGCCACGAGTCAGAGAGTTGTTTGCTACGACTCCCAGATAAGCACCTGCTCAAGCCCATGCCACAGCAGCTTTTTACATCAGTCCTCATTAATGAGTGACTCGCTAATGCCCTGTTTGGGCTGTTGAAGTAATCAACACACTAATCAGATCATCACGCTGAGTGTGTATAGCAGTGGATTTACAGCAGAACTAACTCGCTAATATCACCTCCCACAGATGTGCTCACTACACACAAACCTCCCCCAGAAGTGATCACTATATATGAACCTCCCACAGAAGTGATCACTAAACACGAACCTCACAGATGTGATCATCACACACATACCTCACATATATGATCACCACACACGAACCTCACATATATGATCCCTACACACAAACCTCACAGATGTGCTCACTACACACAAACCTCACATATGTGCTTACTACACACAAGCCCCACATGTGATCACTACACACAAACCTCATATATGTGATCACTACACACAAACCTCCCACAGAAGTGATCACTACACACAAACCTCATATATGTGATCACTACACACAAACCTCCCACAGAAGTGATCACTACACACAAACCTCATATATGTGATCACTACACACAAACCTCCCACAGAAGTGATCACTACACACAAACCTCATATATGTGATCACTACACACAAACCTTCCACAGAAGTGATCACTACGCACAAACCTCACAGATGCGATCACTACACACGAACCTCACAGATGCGATCACTACACACAAACCTCACAGATGTGCTCACTACACACAAACCTCACAGATGTGATCACCACACACATACCTCACATATATGATCACCACACACGAACCTCACAGATGCGATCACTACACACAAACCTCACAGATGTGCTCACTACACACAAACCTCACAGATGTGATCACCACACACATACCTCACATATATGATCACCACACACAAACCTCACATATGTGATCACCACACACAAACCTCACAGATGTGATCACTATACACAAACCTCACATATGTGATCACTACACACAAACCTCACAGATGTGATCACTACACACAAACCTCACAGATGTGCTTACTACACACAAACCCCACATATGTGATCACTACACACAAACCTCATATATGTGATCACTACACACAAACCTCCTACAGAAGTGATCACTACACACAAACCTCACAGATGTGATCACCGCACACAAACCTCACAGATGCGATCACTACACACGAACCTCACATATGTGATCACTACACACAAACCTCACAGATGTGATCACTACACACAAACCTCACAGATGTGCTTACTACACACAAACCCCACATATGTGATCACTACACACAAACCTCATATATGTGATCACTACACACAAACCTCCTACA
>NC_137501.1:32184665-32187165 GCF_041902795.1 Electrophorus electricus | reverse complement strand
CCTCTTGCAGCTATATTAATTATTATTATTATTATTATTATTATTATTTTATTCTGTATTGCTGCATTATGTAGCATAAGCTAAATAAAAGTAACATTGTGTGCCGCGCCAGAAATGTACCTATATTACAGTCCCCAAGACAGACAAAACAGCCAGTCCAAGTGGCTACAGGCTGGTAGTCCCGATATCAGTGAAGACAAAACCGTTGTCTTTACCATACGTCATATGTCAACCACACAACCCGCCCGAGTGAAACGCTCCATGTCCGGTCACGTGTCCCAGAGTAGGGACACGCCGGGCTATTCAGAAAGCCCCCCTCCGGATACAACCCGACAACAGGCCTCAGAGTCAGCGCCCACTAGCAAGGAAGATGTGTGTGGGTTCCCTCCCTCCTGTTTTTACACTAATAACGCACGTCCAAGTCTCGATGTCTGCAGATGGCACCAGTCTGGTGAGGCTTAAGTTTAATAGTGACGATACTCATCTTGCACACAAAGCTATGATGAGGGGACCTCCACAGACAGCTGGCAGTCTGCCTTCCCCCCTGGACGTGAATGGCCGCGGTGAACGTGACCGAGCCACTGAGGATCGCCGAGCACAGCACCCTGAGCAGAGCTCAATCACTCTGCCCCTGTGAGCCAGAGCTCAGAACACACTCCTTCACTCCTTCATTAACTGAGAGCTGTCTGAACACATCTCCACACTGTACTTCTCTGTCCTTATCCAGAACACCCTGACTGTCTCTCCCACTGTATGACTTCCACTGGCCTGTAATGATATAATATGGACCCAAAACATACGGCAACAGTTTCATATTTAGGGATGTTACTTTAATATTATTCAACATGATTATTCACAGCAATGTATGATTAATGATCTATCAAATTTTATATATGACAAAGTCAGACTTCATTAAGCTTTATTAAGGTCTGCTTGAATGAACAATTATAACACACAACTTTCATCTCTGACCACAAAACAATAAAAATTGCCAAAAAAAAAGAAAAAAAAACTGCCATAAAAATTCTGAATCGATGTATCGATTAGACTCGATGTATTGTTACACCCCTAGTTTCCACAAGGCCAAGCTTTCTGCAAACTGCAGAGAATACTGCCCCACCCCAATCAAAGAATAAAGATTCAGAGAATAGTGCTCCCCTCCATCTAGTCCAGAATAAAGAAGACTTGCATGTGGATGAGGTCACAAAAACAACGTGCCACTCCAAGTTTTCACCCGGAAGCAGTCCGGCATCTGAACTCTTTCGCCCTCCTGCTCACGTAGTTTTCCGGTCATTGTTTAATCATTCCGACTCGTGTGCGAACCAGAACAGTAGTCTCAGTTCTGTAATCTGTACTGAACTGCAGACTGCCACCATCACTGTTACCAGGGCTCAGACGGGTTACACACGTTTTAGTCCCTGATCTTCTCACTTATACAGTCTAACATGAGCTTTTACATCCCGACTTCTACTGCAGTGCCCTTTGGAATGTAGTGTGTGTGTGTGAATGTGGCCTAACATGATTGGATGAGGCCTTCATGTGCTGTTATACCTGCACCTGCTTACAGACCAGCTCAGTTTAATTAAATCAGGAGAGAGCAAAAGACAGACTGTAGCTCGCTGAATCACACACACACACACACACACACACACACACACACACACACACACACACACACACTATGCTCACACTACTCCATCACCACACCAGGACAGAAGATAACATGTTACATTCAAGGTGACCTCTATAGCAGATGGACTTCAGCTCACCTACTATATGAACCAAACCAGAAGAACTCACTCAATCTTCAATCTTCAGAATGTTTTTAAAAATTATCTCTAATCAAACTAATACAGCGCATTAATCCAACACCGGAGGAACTCTATCAGATGCTTATTATTACTCCAGATACACACATTTTATGAGCCTCAGAGCCTGTATACACCAGTCCTGAACTGAATCACTGATGTTGACACACACCTTTTTACAACATGTGGTAGATGCTCTAATCCAGAGTGTCTTACATGGAGATCAGTGTGTGTGTGTGTGTGTGTGTGTGTGTGTGTGTGTGTGTGTCTGTGTGTATGTGTGTGTGTGTGTGTCTGTGTGCGTGTGAGTATGTGTGTGTGTGTGCGTGTCTGTGTGTGTGTGTGTGTGTGTGTGTGTGTGTGTGTCTGTTGCTCCCTGAGAATCACCCCATCACCTTGCCCTATCCCTCTGTCAGGTGAGACAGGAACACAGTGTTTTCAGAAACTACCAGGAACTACTGACAGCTAGAACTGGCTTCCTAAACATCCATTAAAATGTTGTGTGAATGAACGACTAAAGGTCTCGTCCACCCTGTATTGAATCCATAAGTTAATTATTATTCAATCATCATTATCATCACCACCACCACCACTGGGACATTTAACCCAAATAATGCGTTCTCTGCTGGAGGCTCCAAACATGCTCAGCAAGGAAAAGGAGAGCAGACCCTCACCAAGCTGTGGGACGGAGA
>NC_137501.1:32167165-32174665 GCF_041902795.1 Electrophorus electricus | reverse complement strand
GGTATGCGAGTTTGAATATCACACACACACACACGTTCTCTGTTCCCTGGTGTCTGAGAGTACCAGCACACACACTCCTGCACTGTCTCACACACAGAAACAGAGAGGTAAGAGAGAGAGGGAAGAGAAAATGACAGAAAGAGACAGAGAGACAGAGTGAGAGATAAACATGGCACAGGGACACAACAGGGGGCAGGATAGGATCTTTCTTAATTTCCTGCCTCAGGAAAACAACAGCAAACACTATTAGAAAAATTACACTCTAGCAAAAACACCCAATGCAAAACACCCATATTAGGTGTGCATGTAGTGACCCTAATCCCATATTAGGTGTGCATGTAGTGACCCTAATCCCATATTAGGTGTGCATGTAGTGACCCTAATCCCATATTAGGTGTGTATGTAGTGACCCTTATCCCATATTAGGTGTGTATGTAGTGACCCTAATCCCATATTAGGTGTGCATGTAGTGACCCTAATCCCATATTAGGTGTGTATGTAGTAACCCTAATCCCATATTAGGTGTGCATGTAGTGACCCTAATCCCATATTAGGTGTGCATGTAGTGACCCTAATCCCATATTTGGTGTGCATGTAGTGACCCTAATCCCATATTAGGTGTGTATGTAGTGACCCTAATCCCATATTAGGTGTGACCCTAATCCCATATTAGGTGTGCATGTAGTGACCCTAATCCCATATTAGGTGTGCGATGTAGTGACCCTAATCCCATATTAGGTGTGTATGTAGTGACCCTAATCCCATATTAGGTGTGCATGTAGTGACCCTAATCCCATATTAAGTGTGTATGTAGTGACCCTAATCCCATATTAGGTGTGCATGTAGTGACCCTAATTCCATATTAGGTGTGTATGTAGTGACCCTAATCCCATATTAGGTGTGTATGTAGTGACCCTAATCCCATATTAGGTGTGTATGTAGTGACCCTAATCCCATATTAGGTGTGTATGTAGTGACCCTTATCCCATATTAGGTGTGTATGTAGTAACTCTGATCCCATATTAAGTGTGCATGTAGTGACCCTAATCCCATATTAGGTGTGCGATGTAGTGACCCTAATCCCATATTAGGTGTGCATGTAGTGACCCTAATCCCATATTAGGTGTGTATGTAGTGACCCTAATCCCATATTAGGTGTGTATGTAGTGACCCTTATCCCATATTAGGTGTGTATGTAGTAACTCTGATCCCATATTAAGTGTGCATGTAGTGACCCTAATCCCATAGTACGTGTGCATGTAGTGACCCTTATCCCATATTAGGTGTGTATGTAGTGACCCTTATCCCATATTAGGTGTGCATGTAGTGACCCTAATCCCATATTAGGTGTGTATGTAGTAACTCTGATCCCATATTAAGTGTGCATGTAGTGACCCTAATCCCATAGTACGTGTGCATGTAGTGACCCTAATCCCATAGTACGTGTGCATGTAGTGACCCTTATCCCATATTAGGTGTGTATGTAGTAACTCTGATCCCATATTAAGTGTGCATGTAGTGACCCTAATCCCATAGTACGTGTGCATGTAGTGACCCTAATCCCATAGTACGTGTGCATGTAGTGACCCTTATCCCATATTAGGTGTGCATGTAGTGACCCTTATCCCATATTAGGTGTGCATGTAGTGACCCTTATCCCATATTAGGTGTGTATGTAGTGACCCTAATCCCATATTAGGTGTGTATGTAGTGACCCTAATCCCATATTAGGTGTGCATGTAGTGACCCTAATCCCATATTAAGTGTGCATGTACATGTGCCTGTGGGATGTTCATAAAAATTCAAAATAAATAACCACAACCGCTGTGTTCTCCCATATCTTCTGTTGCCTTTAAACCCTAATCCTAACCTGACCCCTGACCTTTGAAGCTGCTCTGTTCACCTTGTACTCTCTGTGTAGAAAATGTTCACCTCCCTGTACGGTTCAACACATGTGCTGGTGTGTATCTGTGTCTGTTGGGGTGGTGGTGTGTCCACTGTATCAGACAGAAGGGTAGTGGAATGCACTGTTCAGATTTTTAATTGGTTTCCTAATTAAATTATGAATTCACACAAACTCTTAGATGACCCAATTCAGTTAGAATGTGAAATATAAGATCAATGGTATTTTTATTGTGTTTTTAGTTGTATTTATGTATGATTTATGTATGGAATGTGTGAATGTCAGACACATTTCGTGAGTTTTATGTGAGTGTTGTTATGGTTCTGTTGTCATGATGGTGGCTGGAGCGAGCGTCAGATAACGGCTCCTACACTGCACACCTGTGGCTTTGCCTCTGTGATGGAGAGGAGACGGCGCACCCTGCAGGACATGGCTCTGTACATTTTGTGCAATTACGCCTGTTCTGAGGTGATCTGGTCAGCTACAGGGCCCTATTTTAACACTGTGTGTGTGTGTGTGTGTGTGGATAAACTGATCCAGGAACAGTATGTATATCATTCAGTCCTATGGTCTTTATCCCACAGTAATGGAAGGTCACTTGGTGGACAGTAGTGTGCAATGTAGAGTCTAGTATCCTGTCACTAATGCGTGTGTGCGTGTGTGTGTGTGTGTGTGTGAGAGAGAGAATGAGAAGAAAATAGAGAAAGACAGGAGAGAGAAAAGAAAGAGAAAACAGAGAAAAACAGACGAGATGAGGACAAAAACAGGCAGCTGGTTTGAGCTGCGCAGTAATAAAAATACTTTACATACACAGCACACACACACACACATCATTAAAGTATTAATCCATCACCTCACTTCTTTGACATGATGCAATTCTTAAAAAAAACAAGAGAAGAAAATACTAAAACAGATAGTAAATAGTAAAACAGATGAATACTAAACAGAATTTACTCACACAGTATTAGTAACTCCAACCATCACACAGTAACGCCCACCCCCATCATAACGTAACGCCCCCCACCCCCCAACTATCACATGGCACATGGTAACACCACCCCCCACCATCACACAGTAACACCCCCCACGCCCATCACACGGTAACGCCCCCCATGCCCACCCCCCCACCATCACACGGTAACGCCCCCCACGCCCACCCCCCACCATCACACGGTAACGCCCCCCACGCCCACCCCCCACCATCACACGGTAACGCCCCCCACGCCCACCCCCCACCATCACACGGTAACGCCCCCCACGCCCACCCCCCACCATCACACGGTAACGCCCCCCACGCCCACTCCCCACCATCACACGGTAACGCCCCCCACGCCCACCCCCCACCATCACACGGTAACGCCCCCCACGCCCACCCCCCACCATCACACGGTAACGCCCCCCACGCCCACCCCCCACCATCACACGGTAACGCCCCCCACGCCCACCCCCCACCATCACACGGTAACCGATCAGTTTCCATACACTGGTTAATACTCACATATACTTGTTAATACTAACTCTATCTATCAAACTACAGAGAAAATGTCAAGTATCACTCCTCCAGCATTACCACCTCCACACACACACACACACACACACACACACTCACACACACACACACACACTCACACACACACACACACACTCTCTCTCTCACACACACACTCTCTCTCACACACACACACACACTCTCTCTCACACACACACACACACTCTCTCTCACACACACACACACACACACACTCACACACACACACACTCTCTCTCACACACACACACACACACACACACACACACACACACACACACACACTCACACACACACACACACACACACACACACACACTCACACACACACACACACACACACACACACACACACACTCTCTCTCTCACACACACACACACACACACACACACCCAAGCACCACTGAGCATAAAATGGGTTGATCGGTTCCCATGCCAGTCTATATCAACATCCATCCAGAAAGATATCATGGACAAAACAAACCTGGAGACCCGTGTGTGTGTGTGTGTGTAATGATCCTAACATACTACCCCTCAAGCACACAGGAGGCAGGCATGTTGAACAAGCACCAGGTACGCTGTTCACACACCTCACACACACAGGAGGCAGGCATGCTGCACAAGAGCCAGGTACACTGCTGACACACCTCACACACACCTCAAACACATGGTCACATTTACCTCATGACAGGCTCACAAAAAACAACAGCAAATACACTCATATACAGTCACATACACTCACATACACTCATATACAGTCACATACACTCACATACACTCATATACAGTCACATACACTCACATACACTCATATACAGTCACATACACTCACATACACTCATACAGTCACATACACTCACATACACTCATATACAGTCACATACACTCACATACACTCATATACAGTCACATACAGTCACATACACTCATATACAGTCACATACAGTCACATACACTCATACAGTCACATACACTCACATACACTCATATACAGTCACATACACTCACATACACTCATATACAGTCACATACAGTCACATACACTCATATACAGTCACATACACTCACATACACTCATATACAGTCAAATACTCTCATATAAGAATATATGAAACTTATACATTTCATAAGCGCATATACACAGAAAAAAAAATCTATGTAGCACACTTTAGATTTCTAATTAAACTGGACATGGAACCTCTTAGAAATTCAGAAGCACTTTACTTTGTTCAGCTGATGAAGAATCTCTGTCCCAAACATCCTGTTTCTCAGAAAAGCTTGTGCGTTTTTCTCTGAAAATTGTGTGTATTTCACTGCAACTTTGACTGTAATCTTCATTATGTATATAATACATTCCTCTGGACAGTCTCTATTTGTCCTTCCATCTTGTGCCCTCTGCCAGAGGTCTGGGAGCTGAGGGTGCTGGGTAGTATCTTAACTGTTCCCAGGACTGTACTCTTCTCAGGTGTTGTTCCTGGGATCTGTTGGAGTCAGTCTCCCAGATTGGGGCTCACAGCCCCTGGTGCTCCGATTACCATGGGAACCACAGTTGTCTTCACCCTCCACATTTTCTCAGCTCTTGGTATTTCTTGAGCTTTTCATGTTCCTTGTTCCTATCACTCATCTATCTATCTATCTATCTATCTATCTATCTATCTATCTATCTATCTATCTATCTATCTATCTATCTATCTATCTATCTATCTATCTATCTATCTATCTATCTATCTATCTGTCTATCTATCTGTCTGTCTGTCTGTCTGTCTCCCTCTATATATATATATATATGAAGAGATATGAGGAAAGATGAGAAGAGATGAGGAGTTGTAAGGAGAGATGAGGAGATGTGAGGAGAGATGAGTGTGTGTGTGCATCATTAAAGGAAATTTAGAGAAATGTTCCACCTGCCATCTTCTAAAACACTTTCATTGGTGGCATATGTCTGCATGACATGAGTGAGTGTGTGTATATGTCTGAGGGTGTGTCTGTATCTGTGTGTGTGTGTGTGTGTATGTATATGTGAGGGTATGTCTGTGTGTCTGTGTGTGTGTGTGTGTGTGTGTGTGTGTGTGTGTGTGTGTGTGAGAATGTTTGTGTGCACATGAGAGACTGCGTAGGAGAGAATGAAAATTTAACATTCACTGTCATATCCCAGTGAATTTTCTCTCTCTCTCTCTCTCTCTCTCTCTCTCTCTCACACACACACACACACACACACACACTTAGCTGTCAGCACCCCGTCTGTCTGCAGTGCTCACTCTCTCTCTGATTGCTAATCAGAGCCCTATGCTAACAGATTTTAGCATCGTGCTCATCTCCAGACACTCCATCAGAAAAGGTGAGATTTCCATCCAAAGGAGTTTCTTCTATATGAGTCAGGGGTGTGGGGGTGTGTGAGGGCAGGGTGAAGAGGGAGGGGGTGAGCAGCAAGGGTGGGGGAGGGGGGAGGATCGAGTGGGAGGGGTGGGGCAAGGGTGTGTGTGGGCGGGGCTTGTCCACCATGCAGGCTCTTAACTCACATTATCTGCCTCATTATTCATGCCCTCTAAGGGAACTAAACAGGAGGAACAGCACCTGACACACATCCAGTGTCTTATGTTAGCTCTTCTCTTAATGTGCTGCTACTCAGCCAAACAGCTACTACGCAGGTGGGTTTTGCTGACTCATTGTTTCTGGCCATGATGTGAACAGGGAGTGTAGAAAAGTGTAGGGGAGTGTAGGGGAGTGTAGGAGTGTAGGGGAGTGTGGGGGAGTGTAGGAGTGTAGGGGAGTGTGGGGGAGTGTATGGGAGTGTAGGAGTGTAGGAGTGTAGGGGAGTGTAGAAAAGTGTAGGGGAGTGTGGGGGAGTGTATGGGAGTGTAGGGGAGTGTGGGGGAGTGTAGGAGTGTGGGGGAGTGTAGGGGAGTGTGGGGGAGTGTAGGGGAGTGTGGGGGAGTGTAGGAGTGTGGGGGAGTGTGGGGGAGTGTAGGAGTGTAGGGGAGTGTAGGAGTGTGGGGGAGTGTAGGAGTGTAGGAGTGTGGGGGAGTGTAGGAGTGTAGGGGAGTGTGGGGGAGTGTAGGAGTGTAGGGGAGTGTGGGGGAGTGTAGGGGAGTGGTGGAGTGTGGGGGAGTTTGGGGGAGTGTAGGAGTGTAGGAGTGTAGGGGAGTGTAGGGGAGTGTAGGAGTGTAGGGGAGTGTAGGGGAGTGTAGGGGAGTGTGGGAGTGTAGGGGAGTGTAGGGGAGTGTGGGGGAGTGTAGGAGTGTGGGGGAGTGTAGGGGAGTGTGGGGGAGTGTAGGGGAGTGTAGGAGTGTGAGGGAGTGTGGGGGAGTGTAGGGGAGTGTGGGGGAGTGTAGGGGAGTGTAGGGGAGTGTAGGAGTGTAGGGGAGTGTAGGGGAGTGTAGGGGAGTGTAGGAGTGTAGGGGAGTGTAGGGGAGTGTGAGGGAGTGTGGGGGAGTGTAGGGGAATGTGGGGGAGTGTGGGGGAGTGTAGGGGAGTGTGGGGGAGTGTAGGAGTGTGAGGGAGTGTGGGGGAATGTAGGGGAGTGTGTGGGAGTGTAGGAGTGTGGGGGAGTGTAGGGGAGTGTGGGGGAGTGTAGGAGTGTGGGGGAGTGTAGGGGAGTGTGGGGGAGTGTAGGGGAGTGTGGGGGAGTGTGGGGGAGTGTAGGGGAGTGTAGGAGTGTAGGGGAGTGTAGGGGAGTGTGGGGGAGTGTAGGGGAGTGTGGGGGAGTGTAGGAGTGTGGGGGAGTGTGGGGGAGTGTAGGAGTGTAGGGGAGTGTAGGAGTGTGGGGGAGTGTAGGAGTGTAGGAGTGTGGGGGAGTGTAGGAGTGTAGGGGAGTGTGGGGGAGTGTAGGAGTGTAGGGGAGTGTGGGGGAGTGTAGGGGAGTGGTGGAGTGTGGGGGAGTTTGGGGGAGTGTAGGAGTGTAGGAGTGTAGGGGAGTGTAGGGGAGTGTAGGAGTGTAGGGGAGTGTAGGGGAGTGTAGGAGTGTAGGGGAGTGTAGGGGAGTGTGGGAGTGTAGGGGAGTGTAGGGGAGTGTAGGGGAGTGTGGGGGAGTGTAGGAGTGTGGGGGAGTGTAGGGGAGTGTGGGGGAGTG
>NC_137501.1:32159665-32162165 GCF_041902795.1 Electrophorus electricus | reverse complement strand
CAGTATTATATGCTGTTAACAGATCGTCATGAGAATTTCCAACAATTCAGTCCTGTCACAAGACGGCTCAGATCTTGGTTAATCAGACAGCATTCCAGACACTAAAACATATGCTGAACAGCAGAAAGGGCCAACAACTGCCAAGAACTTTGATTTCATTTTGTCTAGTGACCTCAAAGGCCTGGGTGACAGGGTTAGGAAAAGTGCATCAGTGTTTATCTGAGCCATATGTGGGGTGTTCATATATGTGCATCAGTGTTTATCTGAGCCATATGTGGGGTGTTCATATATGTGCATCAGTGTTTATCTGAGCCATATGTGGGGTGTTCATATATGTGCATCAGTGTTTATCTAAGCCATATGTGGGGTGTTCATATATGTGCATCAGTGTTTATCTGAGCCATATGTGGGGTGTTCATATATGTGCATCAGTGTTTGTCTGAGCCATATGTGGAGTGTTCATATATGTGCATCAGTGTTTATCTGAGCCATATGTGGGGTGTTCATATATGTGCATCAGTGTTTATCTAAGCCATATGTGGGGTGTTCATATATGTGCATCAGTGTTTATCTGAGCCATATGTGGGGTGTTCATATATGTGCATCAGTGTTTGTCTGAGCCATATGTGGGGTGTTCATATATGTGCATCAGTGTTTATCTGAGCCATATGTGGGGTGTTCATATATGTGCATCAGTGTTTATCTGAGCCATATGTGGGGTGTTCATATATGTGCATCAGTGTTTATCTAGTGTTTATCTCATTATCTAGTTAATCACACTCTGGATCTATCCAAATGGAGCAGAATTCCAAGTCCTGCACTAATTAGCACGGTGCGCTCAGACAGCTCTGACAGTCTCCCGGCCGGAGAAATCGTTTCATCCGACCTTTAGGGTTTAGCCACTCATCTCCATACCTCTGAGGGAGGCAGGGGAGGGTCTGGCCCCAGTCAGACACTCCAGGTGCTTTCAGAAGGGAAGCTGTGGCTTGCATACTAAACACAAGAAAGCCTGGAATCAGCACTGTGGAGCTTCAGCCTTGGAGAACCGTCACTGGGTACCTTTTCAGTCCAGGTTTTGCGTTGCTCAGCGCCTGTATAAAGGCATGCAGGAACAGGATGTGATGAAAGACTGGTTCATTACACAGATATGAAACGATGTCTGTTCTTTACGTTCTGAAAAACGCCTGTCAGTCAATATCACAATTACCACTCCAGCTGTCTCATCAGATCTTTATTTGTATGAAACGGCTGAATAAACTGAGAGAAAGCTAAGAGATCTGACCGATGTTTATGCACAGACCTATAGAGGAGACAGCAGCAGTAACAAGCATGTGAATGGAAATGTGTGACGTGATGCCAAAACACAGTTGTTTTTCTTCAAACTATAGCTGTTATGTTAAACAATCAATCCACATGATTAACAGACAGGTAGTTTTAATGATCAGACATGTAAAATATAACTAGGATATAACATCACTTTATTTACAACTTAAACCCATTCAAATATGGACATAAACATTCAGCATTAGTAAGACATTCTACCGAGACTTACAGTCCCAGATCAGAGGGGGTTCACGAGCGTGACCTGACAACGAGGATGCAGGTAGTGTGATTCCTGTGGAGACAGAGGACCGCCTGGCTGAAGGCAGTGGTTGAGTGAGGAAAGATGAAGTTGATGCAGATGTGCTACAGACTACATTACCCAAACTCCCTTGTGAGCTAGACAGGAAGGATGGTGATTCAGAGCATAAAAGGGGCCGTCACAAACACACACACACAGACAGAAGTATCTGTCAGTCCTAATGTGCAGGGAAAAAGGAGCTTGAGGGAGCTTTAAGCATCCTCTGAACTCCAAAGGAGAGAGAGTATGAAGTCAGAAGAATACGGTTCTGTTGCTCTCTGCAGAACTACAGCACTAGGCGGAGGGAACGAGGATGAGACAGAGAAAAAGGGAGGGGAGAGAGAGAAAGAGAGAGAGAGAGGGAGGGAGAGAGAGAGAGAGAGAGAGAGAGAGAGAGAGAGGGAGGGAGAGAGAGAAAGGGGGAGAGAGAGAGAGAGAGAGAGGGAGGGAGAGAGAGAGAGAGAGAGAGAGAGAGGGAGGGAGAGAGAGAAAGGGGGGGAGAGAGAGAGAGGGAGGGAGAGAGAGAGAGAGAGAGAGAGAGAGAGAGAGAGGGAGGGAGAGAGAGAGAGAGAGAGGGAGAGAGAGAGAGAGAGAGAGAGAGAGAAAGAGGGAGGTGAATGAAAGCAGGGAGTAGATTTTCTTTCATTCTATTACCCTACACCAGACATTACACAGCCAGACCATTGACCCTGCCTGTCCAGTGGTCAAGAGAATGAACAAAACAGCAACACCCAAGACAAACAGATCAGATCAGATCAGATCTCTGTCCCTGCTGCAGAGATGCGCTTAATTCACACAGGATTAGGAAGGCTGTCGCAAGCTGATGTCTATGTTCACACAAGTCACTCCACTACTGCGCTCCTTTCACTGGCTTCCAGT
>NC_137501.1:32142165-32154665 GCF_041902795.1 Electrophorus electricus | reverse complement strand
AGAGAGAGAGGGAGAGGGAGAGAGAGAGAGAGAGAGAGAGAGAGGGAGGGAAAGAGAGAGAGAGGGAGAGGGAGAGAGAGAGCATATCTGGTAGTCAGCTTCCCTTCAACATGCAGAGTGTATGGAGCCCCTTTGTAAAGACAAGACAGAAGGCGTAGTGGGACAGAGAGGAAGTGAGTGTGTGGGAAAGACCGTGATGGTGACGGAAGTCTCTGCAGGCTTACACACACAGCAGGTGCTCCAGGGGAGAGGAACGATACAAAAACAAAACTGAGATGTGAGTAAAGTAAAGGAAAGAAAAAAAGACTGACCAACCGACAGACTGACAGACCGACATATAGACAGAGGTAGAAAAAACAATCCCCATAATTCTGAGGCCAGAGGAGGTAAGGATTCCTGGGCAGAGGAAGAGCAGCAGAGAGAGAGAGAGAGAGAGAGAGAGAGAGAGAAAGAATCAAAGAGAGAAAGAGAAATTAATTCTTACTTTTGGAATCGGACTGAATGTGTCTAACTAGAAAAACAAATTATCACAGAATTCCTGGAATTATTAATATGTATTCATTTATTTATCTGTTATTTGTTTAAGCGAACACAATATAAGACATTAAACATTTTAAAAGTGATGCTATTCATCTCTGAGGCTACATGGCATGTATCAGGCTTTGTGGCTGCGGTTCACAGATGCAGGAGTCAGAGCACAGGCCAAGCGCACCTTTAATGTGTGTGCTGACAGCAGGCGACTGACAGTATCTGCAAAACCCCTCATCCGTTATTGTTTAGACCTCATCACCAGAGAAGTCGTGATCTCCATCGCCCTCTCAGAACTCCACAGTGACTCTCAATCTCACATTGCAGTGACTCACACTCTCAGACTCTCTCAGTGTAGTGACTCACACACTCAGACTCTCTCAGTATAGTGACTCACACACTCAGACTCTCTCAGTATAGTGACTCACACACTCAGACTCAGTATAGTGACTCACACACTCAGTCTCTCAGTGTAGTGACTCACACACTCAGACTCTCTCAGTATAGTGACTCACACACTCAGAGTCTCTCAGTGTAGTGACTCACACACTCAGACTCTCTCAGTATAGTGACTCACACACTCAGTCTCTCAGTATAGTGACTCATACACTCAGAGTCTCTCAGTGTAGTGACTCACACACTCAGACTCTCTCAGTGTAGTGACTCACACACTCACTCTCTCAGTGTAGTGACTCACACACTCAGACTATCTCAGTGTAGTGACTCACACTCAGACTCTTTCAGTGTAGTGACTCACACACTCAGACTCTCTCAGTGTAGTGACTCACACACTCAGACTCTCTCAGTATAGTGACTCACACTCAGACTCTTTCAGTGTAGTGACTCACACACTCAGACTCTCTCAGTGTAGTGACTCACACACTCAGACTCTCTCAGTGTAGTGACACACACTCAGACTCTCTCAGTGCAGTGCTCCAGTTTCTTGCTGACTAAAGGCCTCTCTGCAGATATCAGACCAGATAACGCAAAAAGCCCAGAAGTTCCAGATGCAAGTCCCGTCACCCGAGCCACAGGCAAGTGGTCCGACATTCCTCAGTTGCCCCCGGTTACATGACATTGGACCAGGACAGGTACACTACAATCAAGGGGATGGTTTTCACAACCAATAAAAGTATCAATAAAAGTAGCCATGATGGATTTTCTCTGATACAATTAATAGAGACGTAGGATGAAGGATCCATTGGCCCTCTGTGGTTTACATCTGTTAAACAGTTCAAACAAACCTCCTGCTCCTTCAACATCCCCAGCACATACATATGGTCAGAGTCAATAGCTGCCCTTTAACCTTCCCCTGTGTGAACAGCTACAGAGGCAACATAGCAGCACCTGTGTGTGTGTGTGTGTGTGTGTGAGAGAGAGAGAGACACATGTATTCATGTCTCAGCACAAACAAACTGTGTCTCGCTCCTATGTGTTTTTTTAAGCTTGCATAATTGACCACTTGAATTCTGGGTAATGTTTCAATACTTTGTGTAATGGGCTATACCTACAGACCTATAGATTCACCTAAGAGCCATTTGAAAAGAAAAAAGAGAAAAGGGTGTCAATAGTGCACAGTGTTTCACCAGGGCGTCCGATCCACATCCCTGCTGAAGGCTCCTGACGTTTTAACACACGTCTCAGTTTAAGATCGCTCAAACACACACACAATGATGTGCACACCCACACACACACATCTATCGGATATTCATACACAACAGCCTCTCGAGTTTGTATCGAAAGGGTAGGAGGTTAGGGGTGTACAGCCATACTGTTTTCATACTGAATCAAACAGCTACTTCACAACTATGGTGAGCAGAAAAACATCTCTGCACATACATGTCGCCCCGGAGGAGGAACGAGCCCAGCGTGAACCCAGAGGGGCTTCTCCTCTTCTGGCAGCCCAGAACATTCACGTGAGCCTACAACGAACTTGCGCTCAGAGAAACCTGGCAGTTGGAATTTAGAAAAATGCTGTGTGGTCTTCTGAATTGTGATTTCTGCTGTGGTCCACAGACGTAGAGGTCAGAATGTGGTGTAAACAGCCTGCCTTGTGTCAGCGGTTCAGATTGGTGGCGGTGGGGGATGGGGTCTTAGCGCAGAGCGGACTCCTGGATCCTCGAGTCGCCCGCCGTCTGAATGACACTGCTGACCATGTGCAAAACTTTAAGGCCAGAAGTCTCCATCTTTTAATGGCACATGATGCAATCATGTCAACATGGACCCAAATTTCACAGTGCATGCACGAATTTCGTTTACTGGGCAGAACCACAAACATTTACAGTAAACAGCACCTGTGTACAAACACTCTGCTCTGCATTTAGTGCCTGAGCTGAACTCTCAACTCTGAGTGCCTCCACTGCAGCCGTTGAGATCTGTGTTCCTTCTACACAAGACACAGTATAAGTTGTACTACTGCCCCACATCAGACACGCCCCACATCAGACCCGCCCCACCTCAGACACGCCCCAAATCAGACTCCCTACAAATCACACACGTACCACATCAGACCCACCCCACCTCAGACATGCCCCACATCAGACCCACCCCACATCAGACCCGGCCCACCTCAGACCCGCCCCACATCAGACCCGCCCCACCTCAGACACGCCCCACATCAGACCCGCCCCACATCAGACCCACCCCACCTCAGACACGCCCCAAATGAGTCTCCCTACAAATCACACATGCACCACATCAGACCCACCCCACCTCAGACACGCCCCACATCAGACCCGCCCCACATCAGACCCGCCCCACCTCAGACACGCCCCAAATCAGACTCCCTACAAATCACACACGCCCCACATCAGACCCGCCCCACCTCAGACACGCCCCACATCAGACACGCGCCACCTCAGACACGCCCCAAATCAGACTCCCTACAAATCACACGCCCCACATCACACGCCCTATATCAGATCACCCACATCAGACCCCCCACATCAGACCCGCCCCACATCAGACTCCCTACAAATCACACACACACACCACATCAGACACGCCCTAGATCAGATTGCCCACATCAGACCCGCCCCACATCGGACATGCCCCACATCAGACTCCCCTACTGCCCCTACATCCGAGGCTGCCACCAGACCACATCAGATTTCCTGACCACACCACATCAGCATAAGAAAGAAGATTCCTCTCAAGTTACGCACAAGCCATACAAAAAAGACATTATTCTGTCTCTTATCTGTTTTCAGCACATTCTCTGTCTGTAAGCTATATAAGGGTACATTTGCTTTTTAATGCAGACAGAATTACTCTGCCTCTCTAATGAGGAGAATGAGTCTGCAGTTTTCTTTTTTGTTTACAAACCCTTCTCTTCTCTGCTCTGGTGTGGGACAGAGCAGCAGATTTGGCGCACATCCACTGGTGTGATCACAGCACTTTGGAGAAGACACAAGAGTCAACTTGTGTAACTTGTGGGAACTTCAGATATGCGCTGCTGGACTGGCGTGGACTACATTAGGCTAGAAAGAGCAGTGAATCTGAACTAATTCAGTGTTTTGTCATGCCTTTGTGTAAACATGTAGAGCTATTGTAATTGTTTTTTGTAATCATGATTTGTACATCCAGAACTAAAACGGATAAGCTGTATTAAGTTTTTACAGAGTTCCAGGATATACCTTTATCAAAGCGTGTGCATGTGTGATCCTGCTTGACCGGTGTAGACTGGTATGTCTCATATGAAATATTATTTCTTTAATAATACTAAAATAGATATTTCACAAAATGTTCATAACATCCTCTGAAGTGTCATATGATGTTTGTATAATATTGTGTTGGATGACCACGTAATCTGCTCATTTTCCTGAATTTTATGTGTAAAATACAAGATACATCATGTTGAATCATTTTGAATCAATAAAATGATTTTAGTGATGTTGTCCTGGAACACTGCCTCATTCATCAATAACTTCTAACGTTAAGTAATAACAATAATTCACTCAGAGCTCCTACAATCATTATTTAAATAACAACAATACAGTCTGAAACAATCTAGACCAACATTTTCCAGATGCTTTAGAACTTGCATGTCTGCTGATGGTAGTTTCAGCACCTAAAGTTACAATATCGTGTGACCAATTAAAGAGTTTTAGGACGTCAGACAGGTTAACTCTGGATGTGTGAAAACCAGACTGAGACAAAAAACCTGTTCCTCCACATGCACACACAGGCAAACCTTCTAGCCTACACGCCTTCTTCGTGTGTGTGAACCTGCTAGCCTACACGCCATCTTTGTGTGTGAACCTGCTAGCCTACACGCCATCTTTGTGTGTGAACCTGCTAGCCTACACGCCATCTTCGTGCGTGTGAACCTGCTAGCCTACACGCCATCTTCGTGCGTGTGAACCTGCTAGCCTACACGCCATCTTCGTGCGTGTGAACCTGCTAGCCTACACGCCATCTTCGTGCGTGTGAACCTGCTAGCCTACACGCCATCTTCGTGCGTGTGAACCTGCTAGCCTACACGCCATCTTCGTGCGTGTGAACCTGCTAGCCTACACGCCATCTTCGTGCGTGTGAACCTGCTAGCCTACACGCCATCTTCGTGCGTGTGAACCTGCTAGCCTACACGCCATCTTCGTGCGTGTGAACCTGCTAGCCTACACGCCATCTTCGTGCGTGTGAACCTGCTAGCCTACACGCCATCTTCGTGCGTGTGAACCTGCTAGCCTACACGCCATCTTTGTGCGTGTGAACCTGCTAGCCTACACGCCATCTTCGTGTGTGTGAACCTGCTAGCCTACACGCCATCTTTGAACGTCTCCATTAGACCTCAAAAACATGAAAAGACAAAAAACCAAACAAAACCAAAACCAATGCAGAGTACAAATGAGACTCAAACTACGTAAGAGACATTTCTAGAAAAATCCCTTTCAGCATTGTAAATGACTGTAAATCTCCAACAACCACTCAACAGCACATCATGAAAACAGTTCTGAGGGAGATGAAGGCATGAAGACATTCAGAATGAATCAAGCATGTCCTGGATCTTCCATTTAATTTTCAACACCTCTCTAAAATACAGCTGGAATCACTTGGTATTTACGCAGATTATTAACTCCTAAAATAAAACTCAATTTAAAGCAATACCTCCTCAGTAAACAGAGAAATCCCCCACAGTAAAGACAGACACACACTCTCTGGGGGGTCAACCCCCCCACAGTAAAGACAGACACACACTCTCTGGGGGGTCAACCCCCCCACAGTAAAGACAGACACACACTCTCTGGGGGGTCAACCCCCCCACACTAAAGACAGACAGCACACTCTCGGTGAGGGTGACTCCCCCCCGCACTAAACACAGGCAACGCACTCTCCATATGCTCGAGTCTGCCACGTGTTTGTCTCCGTGCTTTGCCAGGTGGGCAGGGGAGGTGAGACTGTGGTAAATATAGCAGTGTGCTGTGGGTGCATCAGTGTACGATGCTCCCCCAGCTGCCAAATCCAGATCTGAGTTCTTATCCATGTGGGTGGCAGCAGAACAGTGGGAACACAAAGACTGGATACACACTGGTCTCTGAGAGCAACAGGAAGACATCCCAGCCCTTACAGTAGTGGATCTGACGTATGCTTTGCAGACACACATGTTGTGTCCATTTCTAAGTGAAAGGAAGATCACATGCATTAGAGAGCGGTGCTGGTTCAAACTCAGCAGATTACCAAGATCTCAGCACACACAATGAAAAGGAGAACCCAGGATGACAATGACAAGATCATAAAAATGAGGACAGAACAAACATAAGAGAACTAAGAGTGAAAACAGCAGATAACAGTTCATGCAAAACCTTAACACAGAACTCAGTCTGGAGAGTCTTTAAACAGTTCAATAATCCAATAATCAGACCAAACAGGGAACAGATGAGAGAGCGGGGGCACTGAAACAAGATTGTGATGCAGGTTCTGGAGGGGCAGGGCAGTCTTTCTGGAGGGGCAGGGCAGTCTTTCTGGAGGGAGCAGGGGCAGTCTTTCTGGAGGGGCAGGGCAGTCTTTCTGGAGGGGCAGGGCAGTCTTTCTGGAGGGGCAGGGGCAGTCTTTCTGGAGGGGCAGGGCAGTCTTTGTGGAGGGGCAGGGCAGTCTTTGTGGAGGGGCAGAAGCAGTCTTTTTGGAGGGGGCGGGGGCAGTCTTTCTGGAGGGAGCAGGGGCAGTCTTTCTGGAGGGGCAGGGCAGTCTTTTTGGAGGGGACGGGGGCAGTCTTTCTGGAGGGGCGGGGCAGTCTTTCTGGAGGGGGCAGGGCAGTCTTTCTGGAGGAGCAGGGCAGTCTTTTTGGAGGGGGCAAGGCAGTCTTTCTGGAGGGGGCGGGGCAGTCTTTCTGGAGGGGTGGGGGCAGTCTTTCTGGAGGGGCAGGGCAGTCTTTCTAGAGGGGCGGGGCAGTCTTTCTGGAGGGGAAGGACAATATCTAGGACTATATAGGAATTTAATGTTTCTCCTTTTCATCTAAAATCTCCACCAGGAGAAGCACAAACTTTATCTTTACCCGAATAAATAACAGACAGAAAGGAGCATTTGCTGTGGGAGTTTCTCGAACAGTCCATCAATAGGTAGCGAGGTGGTGTAGCGACACTGAGACACTCCAGCCTACAACACTCATTCCCACCAGGCTGACATGGTAACACTCGCCATGGAAACGGTGCCCTCCCTCCTCAGCATGATCACTGAGATGTGTGTGCTTCTCATATCGTCTCTAGGACAGAGGGAGAGAATAAGGAGAGTGAAAAAGGAGAGAGAGAGAGAGAAAGAGTGTGAGAGAGTGTGAGAGAGAGAGAGAGAGAGAGAGAGAGGGAGAGAGAGAGAGTGTGTGTGAGAGAGAGAGAGAGAGAGCGAGAGAGGGAGAGAGAGAGAGAGAGAGAGAGAGAGTGAGAGTGTGAGAGAGAGAGAGAGAGGGAGAGAGAGAGAGAGAGAGAGAGAGAGTGTGTGAGAGAGAGAGAGAGAGAGAGAGTGTGTGTGAGAGAGAGAGAGAGAGAGAGAGAGAGAGAGAGTGTGTGAGAGAGAGGGAGAGAGAGGGAGAGAGAGAGAGAGAGTGAGGGGGAGAGAGGGAGAGAGAAAGAGAGTGTGTGAGAGAGAGGGAGAGAGAGAGAGAGTGAGGGGGAGATACAGTGAGAAAGCAAGAGAGGGAAGAGAATGAAAGGGGAGGGAAACAGACAGAGAGAGGGAGAGGGATGGAGGGAGGGAGAGAGAGAGAGAGAGAGAGAGAGGGAGAGAGAGAGAGAGAGAGGGGGAGAGAGAGAGAGAGGGAGAGATGGGGGAATGGCCACCCGTTGTTTATTGTCCTGTGGTAATGGAACTGAGTCATTTCTCATTTGTAATAATATCAAAAAGCAATTACACATGGCATGAATAAAAGGCAGCCAACAAGAGAGGCCATCAATCACAGAGAAAGAGTCAGGAACACACGGGGAGGTAACGGGCCGGCCCCCACCCACGCCGGCCTGACGCTCCCCACACGTCTCTGTGCTCCACTCAGACTACAGTAAGAAGTCTGACTACAGAGAGAGCGACTGTCAAAGGAAGAAAGACAGGAAGAAGAAAAGAATGGGGAAGTGTAGAAGAGAGATGGAGACTGGTAATGAGAGGGGGAACATCGAGGTAGTTCATCTTTAGTTTAAACTTTCCCTACTAGATTTAAACTACTGCTAACTCAGTTCATAATCACATACAAATGACAGACAGGTACAGACTGGACTGGTTCAATTGTGACACAGGTAGACACTGGACTCCTTCTGACTCACAGGTAGGGAGTGAACTGCTCTGTTATTATTTGGTCTGACTATTAAATGCAATACAGTTAAATAAATGTAATAAAGTTTTATTACAGTGCAGTATTAGAGCAAATCCACTATATCAATCTACTGCAGTGTACACACAGATACAGACAGATACATACAGATACACACAGATCATATGTGTTATGGACTCACCTCATATTAACAGTACAGCCATCTTATATGACACTTATTGACTGTTTAGACAAATATACAGAGCAACATATAGTCTGCCCATACACTGACATTATATGGTCATGCTACCAAAGCTATGTTGAATCTCTGAATTGAACAGAGAGTGAAAGAGAAAGGGGGAATGAGAGATTGTGAGAGTGGTGTGGGTGAACAAGTGAAAGAGAAGCTAAAATAAAGTGGAGGATAGAGAGGGAGAGAGAGAGAGAGAGAGAGAGAGAGAATGGATATGAGAAAATGAAGAAGGTGTTAAGTTTTCTTTGTGACTCACTGTTGTACTGGTAGAGGAAGCAGAGCTGGTCCTCACAGCACAGACGTCTGTCCCAACGCTGCAGAGCTTACTGGGGGAGAGTTACTTATTCCCACTCTTTATATAGCACTTTACATTTTGCATTGCTTTCATAAAATTATATAATCACAGTCCTGTCAATAAAAAGCATTATGAATGAGAAATGTGTGAATGCATCAATGAATGTGGGGCAGACAGACAGAGAGAGAGATGCAGGATTACGTCACTCTTATACATGTGCATACAGGCGGTAGACTCATTAAAGAGTCTGAGTGGGAGTCTGAGCCAACTAGTGAAATATCCAGGACCTGTGTTTATTTTCCTAATGGCAGATTGTCTGTACGAGACATGGATGAGTAGGAATGAGACATGGATGAGTCTGTATGAGACATTGTCTCTGGCAGCTGTTATTGGTTCACTGCAGCACAGAACTGCATCCGGACCTTATCGAGGACCCTTGCTCTGTCTTTCATTTTCTTTATTTTGTCTCCTGTTTACCTCTTTGCTCATCGGATGTGCTCCTTAATTCTTTCCTTAACTCTCCACCCACTTAGTTAGCTGTGAGTCGCATGCAGTGACACTCTGCAGGTTTCAGAACAGCTCTGTACATTCAGACATGGACGGAAACTCTCCTTACATTCACTATGCCTCCCGTTCTGACCCCTAGCAATCCATTATCCCTCCCCATGACACTGCTGACCTGGGATCAGCGGTCAGGACCTCTCTGGTTGTGATTAATATCCAGGTCGTGACACATCCTCCGTTATGTTGCCCCCCTGAATCTTCCGTCGTACCACAGCCGACACATTACCATTCAGCTTAAAATAAAACGCTGAAACATTGCAGGTTTAAAGTGGTGCTGGAGGCTTGTACACTGAGCGGATGCTGGGCCCCAGGCAGGTTGCCGTGGTAATGAACTAGCCATGCTAACGCAGCCATTCTTAATGAGAAACAGCCAACAGGCTGAGGATGGCCAAGGGCCAGAGCCAAGACCGATACTGATGGCACCACGAGGTAAAGGTTAATGTGGTCGCCATCGCGCTACAGGAAAAAAGGTCCTGTGGCTGAATCCTCAGATGTAAAGGTGAGAAAAGAGAGATGTGGAGAGAGAGAGAGGAGATGGAGTGTACAGACAAACAGAGAAAGAGAGAAAGAAACAGAGAAAGAGACAGATTGCGAGAGGATAGATGGACAGAAACAGCAAGAAAATGAAAGAGAGGGTAAGAGAGAGTGAAAAAGACACAGAAGTGTGTCTCAGAACACTGCAGTGTATGAGCCACACAGTTCAGGGCTGCACCATGTGAGGGAGTTTCACTGCTCAAACACATCTGTTCGGACGCCAAAAGACCAAAAATAAAAGAGGTTTGCAAAGCCCCAGAGGAGAGCAAACATGTGCTGAGGTTGGATAGTTTACTGCATGTCTGCCCTTCATGGCAGGACCACAATCTCTCTCTCTCACACATGCACACACAGGTGCACACAGCAGCACGTGCTTCCTGAGTACGTCCAGCTGTCCGTGAGCAGGCCGTATTGGCAGCTAGTGAGGTCAGGGAGTTAACACACATGGCGTATCGTCAGAGGAACAGTCTGAGTGCTTCTTTCTGCAAATGCTGAAAGACAAACACTCATTTGTAATCTTTTCCTCTGGGGTACAGTAGAAGCTGGATTGAAAGCGGAAGGTGTGTGGAAGAAAAAGACCACCACACCTACAGCGACACACTCTCCAGGAAATGAAGCGCCGTGTAAGGTGAGGGCCCAGTATTAGCCCGGACGAGCGTGTCCGCCATTACGCATGCGATCTGTCGATATATGGCATAACCTCCATCAGAGCGGTCATTCCTTCTGACCCCTACGGTCCCCGTTCAGCACTTATGTGCTGCAAGAGCATGAAATTAATTCAGGATCCTGCCAGAGGAAAAGTCAATAACTGTTTCTTAAATGGCCATCAAAAAAGATTACATGGAAGCCATTTAAAGAGTGCGATTATCTCTCATTCCTTACACGACTTTGTCCCAAAGCAGGATAAGATGTTTTCTCCCATAATATAATACATTTTCAAATTGCGAAAATTGTTTCTCTCTGTTGGCTCTAAAAATGGAGGAAATGAAAGAACAAAGAAAAAAAACCATACAACTCCATTGGTGGAAGACAGAGACTTAGACCAGAGGCTTAGACCAGAGGCTTAGACCAGAGACTTAGACCAGAGGCTTAGACCAGAGGCTTAGACCAGACTGAGGATCATGCAGAAGAAGGTGTCATAATATTTTTATAATATTTCATTTTATAATATTTTTAAAAGAATTTATTTATTTTGATATCGGCTACATGTTGTGTGTCTGGATTTGGTGATCACTCTGATAAGAACAGTCTCTGGGAATATTATGGATTGTTTCCCAAAATTATGAACCATTTGTATAGACATTTCATTATACTATATTTACATTGCAGTTGGCCAGATTAGCCAAACTGGCTGGTTAGCTAGACATCCTATGTTGCTTAGATAACAACTGTTCCTATATGTGATTTAAAAGAAATGTAAATATAAAATCCATTAAAAAAACAAAACAAAACAAAAAAAAACCTTAATCTTTATAACAGCGAGATATAAAACATGCACTGCTGGACACTTTTCTGTTGTGTGGAGTTAGTTTCTATGTAGCTACGTGGTGTGTAGTTAATTCTATGTGCTAGCTAGCCACTGTTTTTTTTATCATAATATCCTTGTTATCACTGTATTATAACACTTATTAATAACACACAGGAAAGAGCTCTGATTTCCCATACGGATATGTGAGCCTTAAAGGACAAACTGCTGGCTACATTTAATAATTATAACCATACACCATAATGGCGGGCTCTCCTAAACGCATAAAATATGTGTTAAATTCAAATTATTTTTAAAATGTAACAGGAGGAACGTAGATGAATGTAACATTTTTGACTCTGCAAATGTACTAAAGTAAGAGTATAAAAGACCCTCTTTCAAAATGACTCAAAAGTTTTATTTGTTTCAAACATTACTTAAGTATAAGAATTGAGTAAATGTTTGCTACGCAGCTCTGTAGACAAACCCAGACAATCAGGAGCTGGGAATTGACACTTCTGCTCCCTGACAGCATCACAACAGCGGTGCGGTCCACCAGACACTCTGGAACTACACGTCTTACAGGCTTTAAGAGCATTTAATAATGCATTAAAACATGTCACCTGCCCCAGCTGGACTTGTAAATAAGTCTGTGCACAGTCTCAAACACACACGCACCCCCCCCCCCCCCTCTTATTCTCAGACACACACAGTTTCTGAGTCAGAATTGACATCTCGCGCAACAGACTGGAGGTTGGAGTGCGTGTGTGTAAGAATTGGAAGTAAGAGTTCAATAGCTCTTGTGATTCAGAGAGTTGATACTAATTTCATTGCTGTGGGAGTGTGAGAGAGAAATAACACTCATGTTTTAACTCGCAACCTTCACTTAGCACTGTCTCTTAGGCTCTAGCCCTGTGTCTGTGTCTGTGTGTGTGTGTGTGTGTGTAGGGAGGGTGTGTTTCAATGAACTACCATAGGCTTTCGCTGACCAAAATCAAATGTTCCCCTCAATATTTTCAGATATTCATTATACATTCTCCACTAATGAAGAGTGAGTCAGTCTCTCTCTCTCTCTCTCTCTCTCTCTCTCTCTCTCTCTCTCTCTCTCTCTCTCTCTCACACACACACACAC